>NC_047027.1:18555724-18783910 GCF_902652985.1 Pecten maximus
CACAAAATCTGATAATGAAATTGCATGTTTTTTATAAATATGATTTTATCTTACAAAATAAAAAATATTCACTTTTAGATGCATACGTTCACACCGTTATAAGTGACTTTTTATGTGAGATCTTTCACACCGTTTGAAATGGCCGTTTTTATGTGAGATCTTTCGCACCGGCTACTTGACAAGTTTTACAAATTGGAAGAGATTACACTATACTTAATTTGCCTTTGAAATTTTACAAATTTGAAATCTTTCAGCAATCCATTCCTTACACTAGAAAAAACCTGTTCCCACTTACCCCACAAAGAAATGATATATTTCAATTAGCGCCAATTTGCAGAAACGGGGAGTATATTTCCTTCCAGCGCGTTCCCCCCTGAGTTAATTTATTACTGCTAAGTCTGTCAGGGTTTCAACACCAGAGTTGAACGTTTTCACACATGGGAAAAATAAATTTATACTTTTTTTCTGTTAGCAGATTTTGACATATTGGTCTGAGGGTGATTTACAAGGAAAATATCAACATCTTCCTTCCCTTTTCTGATAAGTTAATCATTGGCCTGATTTCAGTCGCTTCCTGCCTCGGAGAATTGGCTCTGTGCAACTTCCACTGCACATAGTGCAGTATACAAAACTAGATTTCTATATTACCAGTCCACCTGTAAGTAATTCAAAAGTTTGTTGAATTAAATTTGAAAATTATAATTGAATATTTTTCAAATCAAAACAAGTGGATATCTAATTAAAATTTACCTCAAAAGTAAACAGAATTTCGTATTATTTTTCATGTATTGACCAATCATTACGATTAATTCCAAGCTTACCATTATACTTGTCCCATTGAGTTTCTGTCTCCTGAAATACGTCCGTTATAGTTATAACAGGATTGGCATGTCTCCATGGCAACCATGGTTTAATCAGAATATTATCATATATAACGCGCAATATATCCATATACCCAACCCCAATCCCCAGTCATTTTAAGGGAGGTTTAGACTGTCATGGGAGCGATTCTTTGCAAAAATGTCCTGAGCTGGGGTTGCATGTCTTGTTAAAGGACACACACGCACACTGCAGAACAGTCCTTAAAAGCTTAACTTCATGAGAAATACAAATTGCCCCTGACTGCCTCCTCAAATTATGGAGATAAAAACAAAACCTAGGCATGTCTACCTTGAATAATCAAAATTCAATTATTGAAATTATTATAGAAATCAAATCTTAAAGATATTTACCACAAATCATCTCTATTTGCTATTGATTATAGGAACTGGCTAGTAGACTAAGGGGTGTATATACGGACCGATTGTGGTTCTGTCAATAAGACTAGTCGACAGATCATTAATTCCACAGTAAGCCATAATTCTGTTATCTTAACATATAAAATACACACTTAATGATTTTATATTTATTTCTCATTTTTTTCAGGAAATCAATTTTCTTTGATCTACGTGTAGGATTTTATCGTGGTACAAATAACAGTGCTAGGCAACTATGTAGTGTTTGTCGACTCAATATATATATATAGAAATAATAGGTTAATCTGGGACGCCATGTCAAAAAATTATGTTGAAGGAGACATTTTGATGTAGAGTTGAGTTCCTTGATGACAATAAGTGGCTGTTTTTTTTAATGTTGATGAATCTGGGGCACCTTCTTAAATTTTGCTGTACCTGTGTGAGATCTTCATTGAAATTTAGTCTAAAAAAAAAAAAGGAGAAGAAAAAAAAATGAAGAAAACCTTAATTGTGGATAAATCCTTTGACCTGCAACTGTGGAATATGAGACTGACCACTGGTCAAGAGTTGGACCTCTGGCTGGACCTGATAATAGCCTTCTGAATGAGGATGACCTCACTGATGTATGGAGAGGAGAAAATCCAACTTAATTAAAACCTGATAGATCAAAGCTTCTGGTATAATGAGATTTAGGTTCTGTACAATGAGAATATTGTCTCTCCGGCCATAATAGGGTACTGTCCACTGGAGAATGATATGGTCTCGCTGTTATAGGATGTGGTGCTCGCTCAGGTAAATAATGTAATGGCTCATCCCAGGTAGGCAATGTTATATAGTTAGAATATAATAGAGGCCATATTACTTAGAACAGGTAAACCATGTAATGAAATACTGTCCACCTTGATGGGGTGAGGGAGGGGATGGGAGGGGAGGGTCCACCTTGATGGGGTGGGGGAGGGGAGGGGAGGGGAGGGTCCACCTTGATGGGGTGATGGAGGGGAGGGGAGGGTCCACCTTGATGGGGTAAGGGAGGGGAGGGGAGGGTCCACCTTGATGGGGTGAGGGAGGGGAGGGTCCACCTTGATGGGGTGAGGGAGGGGAGGGGAGGGTCCACCTTGATGGGGTGAGGGAGGGGAGGGTCCACCTTGATGGGGTGAGGGAGGGGAGGGGAGATGGGAGGGTCCACCTTGATGGGGGTGAGGGAGAAGAGAAGGTCGGGAGGGGAGGGCCCAACTTGATGGGGGCGAGAGAGGGAAGAGGAGGGTCCAACTTGATTTGAGTAAGGGAGGGGAGGGGCGATATTGCTTAATCTGTAATAGGCAGGAGTAATGAAAAAAAAAACACTGTCTGCACTGGGGCTTGAACTACGGACTCTCTCAAGCTATCGGGAAGGAAACAACCAGATCAGGACTCGAACACATGACCTCGAAATTTCTGAGCTGCCTGTCCACCAGCGTTCAGCCCTGTTGTGCAGTTCTGCTACATTTCTCCTTCTTTCAATAAAATCTTTGATGCTGAAGACACACCCAAAATAAATACCTGTGTGGGTATATCTAACTGGGTGCCAAATGTAACAGGAGAGGAAAAATGCAATGACTAACTATTTGAGCTCCCTGACTAAAGGTTATTAGTACCCTATCAGTGAAACTGGGGGGGACTATAGTTTTCCTCTCAATTTTTGTTTAAAATTCAAGAGTTCAAATTTCGAAAGCAGGAAGATCCCGCCCAAATAAAAAGAAGTGGCAGGCATGGTTTTGGAAATGATAATTTTGTATACAGACAGATGTTATGACTAATGTAAACAAAGTGACATATTGTTGTCTGAACACGTGGAACCAGCCGGTAAGTGGAGGAGTAATGTCAGTAGCTTATCTCACTTATACAAATACTGCACCACAAGACACGAGCACCCAGCATGGGGAAATATTGACTTTGACAACTCTTGTTTACCTAATGACATGCTAGATTTACCAGTAAGTCCTGTACAGGTGATACAGGCAGGAGAGACGCAGGTGAGAAATGTCGTTAGTACAGGTGATCGGATACCAGGGATAGAAGTCTTATCTAGTACGACATTTCCTACTACCTGTAATTCCTGTGTATCTCTCCGCGGAGGAATTTCAGCCGGATTTTCTCCAACACCTAATGACAAAAGAATCATGTATTAAAGGATATTAAAATTGTCGTTGGGGATATACAGACTAAGTGTGGATTGACCTCAGAATCTTTATGACACTGTGTTTGTATTTACCATGAGGTAGTTACCCTGACACTGAAGATGGATGATAAAACTTCAGCACACTGTACAAATCTTAATTCTAATGTTTCATTTTTAATACCTCAAATGTTTCTTAATATATTCTGGAACAAAATTATCTCTGTCCAGGTTAAGATACAGAGCCTGCAGTTTACAAATAAAAAAGAAAAGATTTTGGATTGGAGAAATACCTCCGTTTTAAAGAAGAATTCTGATAAAAGAAAGAAAATAATGAAACTTGAGAATTTCAGCTCACAGAGTCCAGACAGGACTTGACCAGACATAGGCTCATTACCAGACATGGACTAATTACTAGACATGGGCTTATTACCAGACATGGGCTTATTGCCAGACATGGACTAATTACTAGACATGGGCTTATTACCAGACATGGGCTTATTACCAGACATGGATTTATTACCAGACATGGACTTATTACCAGACATGGACTTATTACCAGACATGGACTTATTACCAGACATGGACTTATAACCAGACATGGGCTTATTACCAGCCATGGGCTTATTACCAGACATGGACTTATTACCAGACATGGGCTTATTACCAGACATGGACTTATTACCAGACATGGGCTTATTACCAGGCATGGGCTTATTACCAGACATGGGCTTATTACCAGACATGGGCTTATTACCAGACATGGGCTTATTACCAGACATGGACTTATTACCAGACATGGACTTATTACCAGACATGGGCTTATTACCAGACATGGACTTATTACCAGACATGGGCTTATTACCAGACATGGGCTTATTACCAGACATGGACTTATTACCAGACATGGACTTATTACCAGACATGGGCTTATTACCAGACACTGGCTTATTACCAGACACTGGCTTATTACCAGACACTGGCTTATTACCAGACACTGGCTTATTACCAGACATGGACTTATTACCAGACATGGGCTTATTACCAGACACAGACTTATTACCAGACATGGACTTATTACCAGACATGGACTTATTACCAGACATAGGCTTTTTATCAAACCTGAGGCTTATTACCAGACATGGGCTTTTTATCAAACCCGAGGCTTATTACCAGACACGGATGCATTACCAAACATGGGATATTACCAGACTTTGTTGCCAGATGTATTTAGTAATACATTCCAAAACTTCACACATTTGAATTTTGAAATCAGCTGAACGATGTGCAAATTAACACCATTTCGTTCAATAAGAGAAAAAAAGTAAAAGACTATCAGATATCTTAGATTTTGTAAAAATGTTTCTTCAACATGTAAAATTTTTGTATTTGAAATTGTTGGTAGGGACATTAATAAATGTATTTTCTATGGAATAATACATATTGACTATATATTAGTGTGTGTATTTAACGGGAGATGTTGAGGTTCCTTCTGTGAGTGCATTTCATTACGACTGTACCGACCAGGTAACAGAGATATGTCTCGGTGACTATAAGATTTATGGAGATTGAGTTGACAGTGTTATTGCTGTTTTAAAATTGGACATTGTAATGCATCTAAGTCTGCTAGGATCTTGAAAACTGTGACACGAGTTTCTGAGGTTAAAACGTTTTGTAAGACAAGTTTGCATTACCAGGTGTGGAAGTCATTCTGACTACTGTATTGCTTTGAGTGAGTTATATATTAGAGTTGGCAACGGTTGTGGTTTGATAAAGTATAGCATTGTCTCTGCACGTCCTCGGCTTTCTGTTTACTTTGCCCACATGAATCAGAAGTTTTTTGAAGTTCTATTCAAATACTCTCAAAGTTTTCTCGATCTTATTAAAATCATATCTTTTTTATTCCACTTCACTTCGTTTCTGTTGACATAGGATCTCCATGTAACATAGATATTGTAATACAAACTTGAAACGTGAGGTATGATTTTATTAGATTTTATTTTTTATTTTAAATAACAAAACTTAATTACCATAATCAACCTCAAATGAACACTCTCCTTCATGGTTCATACCTGTAGGAAAAGTCCTTGAATTTCAACCCTTGTCATTAAAAGTCTAAGAATTCAGTATCAAATGTTTTAAAAGTCTGGGAAGTGTGAAGGATGTATGCTACCTTGTGATAGAGTTAAGGATGTATGCTACCTTGTGATAGAGTTAAGGATGTATGCTACCTTGTGATAGAGTTAAGGATACATGCTACCTTGTGATAGAGTTAAGGATACATGCTACCTTGTGATAGAGTTAAGGATGTATGCTACCTTGTAATAGAGTTAAGGATGTATGCTACCTTGTGATATAGTTAAGGATGTATGCTACCTTGTGATAGAGTTAAGTATGTATGCTACCTTGTGATAGAGTTAAGTATGTATGCTACCTTGTGATAGAGTTAAGTATGTATGCTACCTTGTGATAGAGTTAAGGATGTATGCTACCTTGTGATATAGTTAAGGATGTATGCTACCTTGTGATATAGTTAAGGATGTATGCTACCTTGTGATAGAGTTAAGTATGTATGCTACCTTGTGATAGAGTTAAGGATGTATGCTACCTTGTGATAGAGTTAAGGATGTATGCTACCTTAATTTGTGATAGAGTTAAGGATGTATGCTATGTTACAAATAAGTGTAAGGGAATAAGTGCATTAACCCTTGTGGTGCTGAATTGTCTTCCATTAGGATGGCATTAAGTGCTGATTTGTTTCAAAAACAATTTTTTACAAACCGTTTTTTTTTCTTCCTGCTAAAATATCAAGAATGATCCAAATGATGTATTCCAGACATTCAATGGCGGTTTGAATATCAATTTTATGAAAAAATTAGCACTTCATCTGCTAAGCCTGAAAAAGTGCAAACTTCACATGAAAAAACAACAAAAGTCCAATAAACACAATTAAAAATATTATTTAATTCTTTAAGATATCTTTTATCTATATGAGTACACAATATATATCTTTTATTTTATCAATAACAATAATTATAACTGAAATGATTAATGGAATCTGAAATGTTATCACTCAAGGGAGATAATTTGAAATTATTTTACTCAAGGGAGATAATCTTAAATTTTGTTACTGAAAAGAAATGACCAATGTCCTATCCAGGAAGTTGCATTTCACAGCGTTTTCAGCTACAAGAGCTATTACTCCTCCTCCTGTCTCCTCTGACGCTTGTAGGCAAGCACAAATTCTGCAGTTGTATGGAATAGCTCAAAGCAGGGTTCAACACACAGAGCTACCTGACACTGCTTGCACTGAAAACATGTCATCCTCCCACAAGATTTCGGCACTGTCTCACCAGGATGCTGGGACCTGAACAAATCGGTCTCTGCTGGACCGCAGACAATACATTTCCTGCTGGCATGGGCTTTCCTTCCTGTTGATGGAGAGTAGCCAATGAAATGCCGCGCTGTCAACCTCTGAAGCACTTCAGCAGATTGCCTCCTCCTCCCCTTTTGCTGTGGGCCTATGGATTAGAAACATATATATGATTATTTACGCATGCAATGATTATAATGAAGATTATCATAATTTGTCTCTTAAAATGTTACACTGAATCAGTATAAATGTACACAATTCAATGTAAGTTGAAACTAAACCTATTATTTAATAAAGAATACTGTTGAACTTTGATCATAATCTAGTTATTTCATCTGGTATAAATTGAACTTTATATAGTTCATATAATGAAATACATGTTATACAGAGTGTAAATATAAGTTTATGAGATATATATATATATATATACGTGTATATACACATGTCTTTTTATATATTTGTGTGTGTGTGTGTGTGTGTGTGTGTGTGTGTGTCCATATGTATATCAATGAATCCTTAAATCTGACATTACCTTATGGTAATACAAATCACAAAACTTTTTTGTAGAGTTACAATGTAACTAAAGTTAATTTAGAAAACAGCACTATTTCAAAACTTACCAGAGATCTCAGCAGCAGAGACCAGTTGACTCACAAGCTGTCGTCTGAAAATCCTGTGCAATACTGGGTTGGCTGTCTGTTGTTTGTACAAGATGTACGAGTTGAGCACTGCAAGACCAAGCATGTGGAAGAAGACCTTTTTCCACCATTTTAGTGTCCTTCTGTCAAATCCAGCATATGCCACCATCTGGTCACATCTGTCTACTGCACCCATGTTGTGGTTGTAATCTAACACACAGTCTGGCTTGGCAATCAAGTTCCCCTCTGAATCTCTCTTTGCAGTGTTGACCATTTTTCCTAAATAGCAGCAATATGGAGAATATTTTAACAAAGTTTGATAAATTTATTGTTTCATTGAAATTTTATAACAGGTCAAATAATAACGTCTTATGATAAAATTACCATAATGATATCAATAACTTAATATTGGAATCAACATAGAGATATTTCATAGTTCAGAGGGAGCTCAAAGTAATGTCAGTAATATTACCAGAAAATTAGTAAAATAATGCACGTGTAGCAGACCTTACTTGTAATACTTGTAGCATTATTCATTCATCACAGAGTTTCAATATAAGCAAAATGCGATTATATAAATATGAAATTGATCAAATATTTGAAAAGTTACAAATAAATAGTATACCATTGATAAAGGTTTGCAGACATCAACAATGTAATCCAAAAAGAAATACAGATCATAGGCCAAAAGCGTGATGTATATTAAGTCAAAAACTGTATTGCACAAGAGTGTATTCATGATATAAATTCATAAGCAATTTCTGAATAGGTACATACCTTCATGGATTGTTGTTAGGAGACAGACTTCTTTTTTATCGGAAAACTTCACTGCCACTAAAGTTCCATTGTTGAATGCCATCATCTGGCCTTTGCATGGATGAGCATTTTTCATCTTGTCTGGAACTCCTCTCCGATTGCTGCGTAACGTTCCACAAGCAAGGGTACCATTAAGCCACAGGTTATAAAATAGTGCTGGACTGCTGAAGTAATTGTCCATATAAATCTTGTAACCTTTCAAAAGGTATGGTTCGGCCAGCCGCATAACAAGATCATAAGTCACCCCGTACTCGCTGACTTCTGATGGACGACCAGTATACAGCTCCACTTGCGAACAATATCCATTCTTAGAGTCACAGAGCATGTAAAGCTTTATTCCGTACTTGATTGGTTTGTCCGGACTATACACCCTAAACTTCAAATTTCCCCTCCAAGCAATCATTCCCTCATCTACTGCTACACACTGACTAGGATTGTAGACTTCCTGGAATCTCTGAAGAAGCTCTTGGTAGGGAGAACCAAGTTTTTGAAGAGGAGTATAACCTTCCTCGCCACGGGGAACAGCCAAAGTGTTGTTGGACAAGTGCAAGAAACTCATGATCGACAGGAACCTATCACGGGGCATCACAGAAGAAAAAAATGGCGTACTTACTACAGGGTCAGTGCACCAATAGTCCTGCATGTTAATCTGCTTTATAATTCCCATTGCAATTGCCACTGCTATAAAAGCCTTCATCTCACCATGGGTCACTGGAGTCCATTTCTTGAAGCGGGAGTGCTGAGTAGGCTCTGGATGTCCTTGGATATAAATGTTGGCATACCTGTTGGTTTCAGTGACAATTTTATCCAGAATACCGTCTGTGAAAACCGCTTCAAAGTAGTCAAGAATGGATAATGATCCAGTCTCTGGCTCAGGCAAGTTCTTAGGTCCAGCATTCCCCGTGAATGTAAACCCCATGGGAGTTTTACCGCCTTCTATCCAGGTATCTTCAGCAAATAACCCCAATAAATCGCCGTCGTTATTCTCCTCATCAATATCGAACCCGTCAAACTCATCGCTATCTTCATCATCAAATATTTCGTCAAATAACTCTTGAAACTCTGGTAAGACTTGACCGATCGTAAAGTTGCCTGCCATGTTGTTTACATCTGCGACGAGCACTTCCGGTGTTTGGTCAAAGTGAAAGTCGAGATAAATTCGTCTGGTTTTAGCATGATTCTTACGCTTTATTTCAAACGCCAGTGATGGTAAATGACAACACCAATACAAATATCATATTTCAGTGATTTAATATCCATGTATTCCGCCGAAGACAACAGGACATCGAATTTAATTAACCGATTGACTAAGAAGTCAATGACTGCGCATGACATTACTTCAGGACGACTATTAGCTTCGATCTTTTTTACTTGTCTGTAAACAACGACAATAAGATCGAATTAAAACGTAAATAAAATCACGAAGAACATCGATAGACTCAGTGTTATTGTACATACCTCAATTCTTGTTTGTAAATTAGCCGAGAAATAGCATTATTCCTTATAGTAACAGAGCACCTGTTTCCGACATTGGCGGTAAAATTACGTCATCTACTTTCACAACCCATGCGCATTCGTCGAAACTTCAAAGCCTTCCGCTGAGCTAAAAATATCGTAGTTGCAGACGAAGCGGAGGATTCCCAGTGGTTACGTTATGGTTGTTTCACAACTACGACGTATTGGGCTTTGATCTTCAGTAACTAAATTTTTAAGATTCTTAGCTTTTAGGCACACGTGAGTCATTTTTTTATTTCAGACTCAAACTTGTATTTTTAGCCACCGATATCTGGGGGTTTTCCCATTTTTCTCTGGCGGGTATATATACCCGTTCAGCACCCAACCGATGGATCAGATATATACCCGTTCAGCACCACTAGGGTTAAAGTTAAATGCTAACTTATACATTTTACCTATGATTGGTGTTCAAGTGATCTCCCTTGTAATTATCATAATTAGCATTTTCATATCGGATTTCTGGAGTATTTATCAATATGCCTCAGCTTCCATATTATACCATAGAAATGTAATTACTTGATAATTATCTTGATACTTTTTTCACAGGTAATTCCGCCTCGTTTAAAGTCTTGTTGACTTGTATATTCAATCTAATGGGATTTTACCACTCTACACCAACATATATTGTTACAGCCCTTTTTCCTTAAGGAATGAAGAGGTATATAGTCAAGTAAGTCACACCAGGAAATGTATGACTGATGTTTCTTAGTGGGGAACTCTTTAGGAATTGAGGTACATATGTGCACAAGGTAACATGTGTCCTTAATGAACACATAAGAGGGTGGTAGTTGATCATATCTTCAGAGTTTTGTTTCTGTCCTGGGTGGTCTCCATACATCAGTGTCATTCATCACAGTCGAGAGATCAAGGAAATTCTGAATTGTACAGGTGCCCTAGCTGCAACACCTTTCTGGTCAGTCGTCCAGCCACCGGTCAGTTAGTCCAGCTGGTGAGATCGACAGGTAAATTAGTAGACACTGCCCAGTCTCCTGCTGTCTTAACGCATCAGCATTCTTTTTGATCGTAGGGAGAGCTGATGTGATGCACCCGTACTGCTAATAAACATAAGACTTGGGCTTTAATTCTGACCGATTGACCAATCATGCTTTGTCCTCTGCTAATGTTGACTATCAGCACCGGTCAGTGTCAAAATGTGATCCTATTTGATCTATGGTGCTTTGTCTCTGAGAGCTAGAATTAAAATGCTAGAGATTTTGTATTAGCGCTGTATAAAATTCTGATCCACATTCTATCACCAAGGTTTCATCGTGATAGAATCTTGTTGTTATTCATTCGCTAATCAGAAATTCTCCATCATTGAGATGCTGGGATCCACCATATCTGTCTTTACAATGACCATTGTTTGCCTGTGGAGCTTCGTCCCCCTGTGAAGCTTTTGTCTTTGAAAAGCTTCCAATATTTGCTTAAGGGTTTGTGCTCAATGAAACATTAAGAATTTTGTGGGAAGAAAAATGAAAATAATGATATTATCATTAATATTACTGGTCAACAATTAAACTTTGGTTTGTTTTCCTAGAATCAGACAGATGTTCTATCTGGAGGCCAAACTCACAAGATTACAGAAGAAATTGATAGGAGTATAGTCTGATTATGGTGAATGTTTGGTACGACGTGGTCAGAAATTAAGACTGAATGTAATGTATTAGTATTTGATAGATTCTATAGGTGCAATGCTGTTTTTTTTTGTTTTTTTTCCCCTTAATCTACATTTTTTTTTTTTAACTACTGAATTCTTCTCCAATTACTCAATAATTAGAATTTTCTTAGGAAATCAGTCCACCAAGATATATAATCATGATATAATTTTCATTGTAAAATTTTCAAATTTTCTCAATTTTTTTTCCCATAAAAATTGTACTTTATTCTCAAATTGTTTTGATCTGTTATTTTAAGACTTAAAAATAAGAAATTATGAAATAATAACACTTACTTTCCCCAAAAAAATAACACTAAACCTTTTGTGAAAATAACAGAAGAGTTATGATCTGTTAGATTTCAGGGTCTATGTCTATTTCACCAATATCTTCATACTCAATTATGTAACCTAATATATCTCATTGATTGACAGACATGAAACACAACATTACTTTCAAATGGCCTAATTTTACTGTAAGCAGATGTGTTTCTGAGTTATACATTGTTAAAATAGGGCTATTATTCTCTTTGAACAACTTAAGAGAATTCATTATCGTAATTATTTAACTCTTGGAATGGTGTGACGTAAAATGATTCCCATTTACAGTAGTAAATTTTCGTTGATTGTGGATGAATTTCTGTCCACTGTGGTTATATATATATACCCTGTGGGGACATTGTAATGCCCATCGAATTTCTGCAGTTAAAATCTCGGGCCATTGTCACCATTAAATTTTACAACATTTAAATTTTACAAAGCCTCTGTCACACATTTAATTGTTACAGATCATCTGATTGGTCGATAGGCCAGAAATCGGCTTATTCTGGTAGGATAGGCTGTAATGGGGAAACCAGAAATCGTCTTATTCTGGTAGGATAGGCTGTAATGGGGAAACACTTGATAGGGGGTAACACTAAATACAAGATATGGAAAATCATGATTTGATCTTGGACTTTTGAGCTCAACTACAGACACTTTATAACCTTGCTCAGTTTCATCAATTTTCCTCAACTTGAAAAGCATTAGAGAAAGAGTCTTAACTAGAATGTTAGAAAGTATTTTCCCATTTATCCAATAATGATTTCCTAATAAAGTTTAAAGAAAAAAAAAACAAGCTAAAAAATATTGATTGAGCTGGGCTAGTTCCAATTGTTAGCTTTTCACAAATGTTCAGCTGTTCTGTATGTATAAGTATATATACATATTTTCTTTAGATTCATAATGTAATATCGGTTTTGTGAATTATTTAGAATTCAAGTATTGATCAGTTCTTAAAACAATGTTTGTTTTTTTCTATTTTTGACATAAGTGGTCTTGTTCATTCAAGTTAATCAATTCGTGCATAATGTAACTGAAGTTTTCAAATATAACTAGCAGTTAAATATTGACATTGGCCACTGTGACCATTGTCCAAAGAAGAAAGACAAATTTCTTAATCAAGGAGTTCTTGAGATATAACCACTGGTCAAATATATAGTGGTCAATTTGACCTTTGTTGTAGAAAGGTCATCAAAAAATTGTAATTTTGTGAAATGAAATTTGTAATGGTCAGTTTTGATGAATTTCTAAATCGGGAATACTTGAGATATAACCACTAGTCAAATTTGTAGTGGTCAGTTTGAAGTCATCAAAGGACTGAATATTATTAAATGAAATATTTTGTAGTGGTCAGTTTTGATGATTTTCTAAATCAGGAGCTCTTCATTAAACCATTGGTCAAATTCTGGTCAATTTGACCTTTTTCTTGTAGAAAGGTCATCAGAGGATCAAACTGCAATAACTTTAAGTGAGCATTTTGAAGTGGTCAGTTTTGACCATTGTCCATTTTATGTTTCTGGACTTCAGTCTTGTCTGAATCATAAGGAACAGATGTACAAACCGATCATCCACTTCAGTTTCAAGCAAGAAACTGAAGCTAGAGGTTTTAAATGTTGTATACTGCTTTAAATCTTATAAAATTTTGTTGTGACTGGTTTGGACGTGGCCAGATGTCGTAAAACAGATAGAATTAGGGATAATGAAGGGTCATTATCACAGTGTCCAGTTCCACAATGGTCAGTTGTTTGTCTGATGACCGATGGTGACAGAACCAATAGTGGTCACATTCCCTCCATCAGCGGCGACCATTGTTGACTGAGCAGACGACACACAACAGATTCAGAGGTAAAAAGGACCCAATTGGCTGGATAGATTTCAGTCTCAGACGCCCTGGGGGAGTGCAGCTCTGTCTTCTCTCTAAGCCTTGTCCTTAGAGCGGCCGTCCATTCATCGGCTAAAATGGGGGCGGGGTAAACATGGTCGGTCCTGTTGTCAAAGCAACGAGTGATTTGTTTGATAAAGTAGCGTTTCAGGGTAGGGGAATCACAAATCGTATAATGTGTCCGGCCAATTTTGTAAATTTATCAAAAGCTTTCAGATCTTATTGTTATACTTGATTAGATTTTTTAAAAAGAAAGAAAACATCTTCTTTTTGGCTGCAGGCACCTCCGACCCAATCTGTGTATCATCGTACCAGGAATAATAACAAAACCCTTGCTAATAATTGTGGTCCTATCCGAACTATTCTCCAGGTGTTCAGAAATTTTTATATTATGAAGATGTTAAGAAAAAAAAAGAGAAGAAATTTGTTGATTTTTTTTGCGACCGTTTATTAGCTCGAGGCTTTATTTCTCACAAGGTTGTTTGCACTTTACTGATGCTATGTGTCTTTGTTGAAATTGTTGTTGAAATATTTTTATACGGTATTTCATTAAGGTAATTAGTATTTCTGAAGAAGAAATTTAACATGTCTAATCTTCTTATCAGTGCTCTGGGGCAGATCTTGGGGCAGGAGGGGGAGGGGGGGGGGGGGGGGGGGGGGGGGGGTGCAGGTTAGCTGTACTCAAAGGTCTGATGTGTTGTGCAAAGTATGAAAAGCTTGCTGGCAAGGTAATGCAAATATGCATCTTAAATGTTTATGTCAATTTATTTGTTAATGAGTATAATTGGTTAGGACTAGTTAGTTGTGGAATAAGTGTCGGAAAAGAGGATAAAACTAAAATAAGTTAAATTATACTGTAAATAAAGAAAAATGGAAATTTTGATTAAAAGTGGGGGTGATGAGATTTTGATTAACAGAACCGATGTTATGTCATTTGGCCCCAATGACTGGCTGATGTTGAATGTCACGGTAAAAGATTTCCATGGTATCGAGTTTAATATTTTTCTAATAACTCATCAAATAAGCTTACGGCATGGTTTTGTCACACAACAAACAAGCTTATCAGTGATCGTTAATTAAATTAAGACTTTTAAATCTTTATATCCTGGAAGGATCAAAGTCCTGGTTGTATTCCGAAGTAACGGGAAATGAGGAAAAAGGATTTCCGGGTTCAAGATAATCTTGATTACGATGTCTGGTTTGTGTCAAACTTTGGTTGTTCAACTGAAAAATGAAAAAGACATGCTATGATTGTTATGTTATGATTGAGATTACGGTTAGACCATCTGTCACAGGAGATTCGGCTTCTGGTTCTGACGGCATTTAGTTCCCGTGATGATGCAACTTGTTACAAAATTTAAAGGGGATCAGACATTTGGCCCCATTGACTGGCTGATGCTGAATGTGACGCTAAAAGATTTCCATGGTATTAAATTTGATATATTTTTAACAACTCATTAAATAATTAAGATTTCCATTTCATGTTTGATTAATAAAGTTTTTCTTCCACTTAATTCGGATCTGCAAACTTTCTGTTGAGGGAAAAAGTAGGATGTAAAAAAAAAATTGTCTAGAAATTTTTGTAAGAATTTTTTTCTGGGAAGTCCAGAGCACTATGATTTCCAAAAATATTGATGGGTGTTAATTCTGAAAGATAATTAATGGGTATTTCTAAATTAAAATTTGAGTGAGTCACACACAAGAAGTGGCGGACAAGGACTTGAATACCCACCAAAACCCCTGTGATGCATCTTTGTCGACTTTGAACAGAGAATTATTTTAACGAGGCTAGGAAATTATGGTATTGTATTTTAGCAATAAATCCACACCTGTTAATAAGCCCATCCATGTCTATTCCTGTTCAGTCAAAAGATGTTAACAAATATACTCTATATTCTATTGTTCTGTGATAAACCCATCATTGTCTTTGGGTCAAAGTGTATATTGATCCTCTCGGCTTATTTCAGGACAGATACATATCAATATTCGCAATTTGAGAAAAAAACAATTGACACTTAATTTCCATGGTTTGATTTTAGTTGCTATTGATGTAAATATTTAAGTGAAAGATGTTAAAAGATTACTGCTTAATTATTGAGAAGAAATGTACAAATCAAACCATTTCCAATTGTGTAGATGACATATTAACAGAGTTTGATTGAATGCCGTATCCCTCTTGATCGGTATGAAAACCACCCATTAAGTTCCGGCCCTGTCAGTACCTCCAACGTGCCATACACTAACGAAGGGTCAATTATCATAATGAAAACTGATACTACAAAACTCATAGTAAATGAAATAAAAACACTCTTTTGGAAGAAAAAAAGACTTCATTCAAGTTTTCAGTCAAATAATAGTTGTCTACTTCAATTTGTAATGGAGAATTTATTTCACCTATCTTTTCTTTTTATCGACAAATTTCTGATAGAATACCTTTCCGAGATTGATAAGGTTATAAACCGGCCACCATAGACCATGGCCACCAGCAGCTACAGATCTTTAACCTGTAATCTGGATATTTTTTTATGACCTATCAACAGCTATTCTATTAAATCCTGTCCCCTCAGGGCAAAAATCCCAATGTAAAAGGGGGCCGTATTAGTCACAGCGGCCCAGGTCTCTAAAATCCAGCGTGCCCTTTACAGGATCAGAGACTTACCTGCCTTTGTTGGGTTCAAACCCTAAAATGATTAAACATTTCACACTTAATTTGAGTACTGGTGAGAATACAGATACTAAAATGTGTGTTTTTGGTTGTTTCTGATCCGGGAGTATGACCCAAGGCGATTCGTCTATGGATCGTTGATTAAACAGGTATTAACCTCTGAATAGTGAGATCTTTAACACAGGACTTGTACTTATATGACAAAGGTATTAAACAAAGTTGGGAGGAAAATTAGACCCATTGAATATCTATACTACATTCTATCAGTATGTCTGGGGGATTAACAGTTTGTCACTAATAGTATATTTTGTAACCAGGCTTTCCTTAATACTTGAACATACTGATTTTGCTTGAATTTTTTCTCTTTTTTTTTTTTTTTTATTAAATATTTGTCTGCAATGAATATAGCCATAATTGGAAGTATGTATAGAAAAAAATATGGGACTTGTTTAAGTCTATAGACTGTCTAAGAAAGCCTTCATACTGTTTTAGAACAAGAAGCCTGACTTAGTCTAAAGGTTTATCCATCAAATATGTCTTGATATTGCTATAAAACCAGGAGCCTGTGTAGACTAAAGGTAGTTCTGAGTCAGCCTTGGTAATTTTATAGAACCAGGAACCTGTGTAGACTAAACATAGTTCAGTCAACTTTTGTACTATTATATAGAACCTGGTCCCTGTGTAAGTTTAGATATAGTCTATCCACTTTTAGTACTATTATAGAACCTGGCCCCTGTGATTTCATGGTCATCGAATCAGTGCATACTTGTATCTATTATAGAATCTGTGACTTGTGTAAGTCTAGTAATTGCCTCGCCATCCTGATAATAGAATTTCAATCTTAACTAGTTGTAAGGGTTTTATCACTAGGACAGCTAAACTGAGATGATCGAGAAATTGTTCCTGTATAATGTAGCAAGGCTGGATACATATATACATACTAAGAAATAATGAACACACCTGTAATTTTACCTGTGCTACAGGTAGAGGATGTCGGTGTTACAACTTTCCACCGATTTGGTGTATATTGTCACTAATGGACCAATAAATAATCACTTTTGACAGTCTCCGATTTCCATTTCTATCCGATAAACATCTTTTTTCTGTGTCACTAATCCTATAGCCTCTCAAAGCTACTGCCAATTTTCAGTTCCCTTACAATACGGTCGGACCGGAAGTCACGGCCACTTCATTCAATAGTGAAGACTCGGAGCTCGGAAATTGTCAGAGTTTTGGACAAAAACACTTTGATATACTACCCGAGGTCTATAGTTATTGGATTTTTTCTGAAGAAGAAAAACGTAACTTAAATTATAATTCTATGACAAGTCCATAATTGGATTTAATTATCCTTCCATCATATATCCAACGGTTATCGAATTTACAGTAAAGAATGTAACAATTGTATCTAATGGACTAGAAATGATGGTGTCTTCCCGTGGAATCTTGGATGTTTTTGTAAGGATAATTACTCCAACAGACCACGAAGGTTGATGTTTTGGTGTGGATAATTTACCTCGATGAATGACTAAGGTTCATATTTTGATACAGATAATTTACTTCAGTAAAATGATGGAGGTTTGTGGTTTTATATCGATAATTTACTTCAGTGGGTATTAGAGGTCCCATGTTATCTTTTGTCTTGAGCTGCATCAGAAAATTCTAGTTGTCTGCATCTCCACTGAACCAAGACAAACACTCAGGAGACTCTGGGAAACAATATACACATCATATTCAGCTGTAATCTTGAATCAAATGGAAATCTATGTTGCAAATTAACCTTTGTAAAAGATGCTACACTGCTGACAGTGTATACACTGCTTGTCACAAAAAATGTATAAAATGACATCCAATGGTATAGAAATACATCTATTAAACACCAACAAATGAAAAAAATAATAAAAGTGTCATAAAAATGATTGATTACAAGACAGAAATTTATATATAAAATATAGAGACAGAGTTTGAAAGAATTTCTTGGGGATGAAATTATTTATTGATTCATGTTAAATGTTAAATCTGAAAGATAAAAGGAGCTAGGTACTTAAACATTTAGAGGTAATGGTTTAAAGTATGTAACTTTTGTTATAATTATATACAACTGCTTATTGTTTTGAATCAATTGTAATTGGTCCTTGTGGAGGATATAAAAATTTCGGAGGGAAATGTTTTTTGAGAAATTTTATCAGCAGTGAAGTTTTAATGACAATTTCATAAATCCCTGAAGAATGTGTTTGCCATTGAAGACAACATTGAAGAGATGTCTCCATTCAAAATAAAGTAGGGTTCCTTATAAATATACAGATAACAATTTTTGCCTTAGTCTAATCCACCCTGGGTGGAGATAGGGATCACCTTGATATCAAACCGTAACAGTAATCCCCTCGACTGAGACATTAAACGTCAAGCGATCGTAACAATTTGTCGATTTAAGATCTGGGCGGATGATTCTGACCGTGGCCGTATTGTTCGAGGGACAATTATCTGTAAATTTATGCTAAATTGTCCATCCCATAATACCTGTGATTTACTGACACTTCGCGTAACAGGAGAACACAATCCTAATAAGGTGTCCATCGTGGGCCAAGGCTTCTGATTCGGGTCTCTGTAGATAGTACAACACTATAGCAACTGTAGGCTCTCAGGTCAGAAAAATTCTACGTCTCTGTATGCTGCATTTATTTTGGATTTCATCAAGGCTGTTTCATCATTGCTCACAGGTCAGAGAAGTTCTAGGTCTCGTGAAACGGCAGTTATTTTGGATTTCATCAAGGCTGTTTCATCATTGCTCACAGGTCAGAGAAATTCTAGGTCTCGTGAAACGTTTCATCATTGCTCACAGGTCAGAGAAATTCTAGGTCTCGTGAAACGGCAGTTATTTTGGATTTCATCAAGGCTGTTCCATCCTCCAGATATTTCGTTTATATGTATGACCTTAAGGTTATCTAGCCTCAAGATTAGTGGAGTTGATGGGAGACTAATGAGAGTACTGTCAAACTGTCTATAAAGGACGTGTAAGTATGAATATTAAGGACCTTTATAGACAGGTGGCTGTAATATGGAGGTTCGTAGGACCCCAAAGGTGACCTTATATATACCGACGGCTGAAATAGAAAGGTTCAAAGAACCCCAAATATGACCTTTATAGACAGGTGGCTGTTATATAGAGGTTCATTGGACCCCAAATGTAACCTTTATAGAGAGGTGGCTATTATATGGCCATTCAAAGGACCCCAAATGAGACCCTTATAGACAGGCGGCTCTTAGATGGCCATTCAAAGGACCCCAAATGTGGCCTTTATAGACAAATGGCTGTTAATCTAACCTCCGGCTCAGGTTCATAAAACCCCAAATGTGGCCTCTATAGACAGTTGGCTGTTACATGGAGGTTCATAGGACCCCAAATGTGACCTTTATACACAGGTTTTTGTTACACAGGTGGACTTATAGATTTTACCAAGGTTGCATGCAGGGTTGTCAGGAAATAACAGGTCTGATGGTATTGCAGATTTCATCTAGGTTCTTGAATGGATGTATATGAAATGATAAATATTCTAGATTTCATCAAGAATCTATGGTCGTTTAGAAGTTGCAGTCAACATGATTAGAGGGTACTTTAGATTTCATCGAGGCAAGATGATTCCCATTAGTCTAGAATTCAGGAAAACATTATTGGAATATCCTTCAAAGGTATTTCTAGTTTTCATCAAGGTTCCATGAATGCATGACTAATGTAATGTATAGAAATTGCAGTGCAACCTGAGAGCATTACCAACTAATAAAGGTTGGAATTATCTTAATATAGATAAAATTTATATGCAAAAAGTGAAGAATCTTTAAACTCCTGGAAAATCAGTGCTTTTCCGGGCCAATAATGGGCCCCATTCCCAATTGAAATTATTTCATATTTTAGCCAAATTTCCAAAATTTGCAGTTTAATTCTTTAAATTTCTTTCCGAATTCACCAATTTTCTTCTCTAAATGAGATACAAAGGCTCTGATCCAAATATTTACAAAGAAAAAAAATCACTGAGCTTGATTTCCTACAATATATGAGGAGTAAATTGATTAAAATGAAAATGTCCTTGTGATAAAACATCTGTGAGGAAGGATTTCAGATAATATGTTATCTTGCATTTGGAGAATTTCTTGATATTGGTAAGTGTTTGAATTTGCATTACCCTGAGCATTTTTAGGTCATCTGACCCAAAGGGTCAGGATGACCTATAGTCATCGTGCTTCGTCCGTCGTCGTCCGCCGTGCGCCGTCCGCCGTCCGCCGTGCGCCGTCCGTAAACTTTTTCTTTCAAAACGCTACTCCTCCTTAACGCTTGGGTGGATTACTTCCAAATTTGGTTTGAAGCATCATTGGGGGAGGGCAATCATATTTTATATAAATGAGGCTGGTCTGACCCCTGGGGCCAGAAGGGCGGGGCCCCAAAAAGGGAACTTAGGTGAATATTGCTATAAAATCCTACTCCTCCTTTACCCTTGGGTGGATTACAACTAAATTTGGTGTGAAACATCATTGGGGGAGGGCGGTCATATTTTATATAAATGAAGTTGGTGTGACCCCTGGGGCCTGAGGGGCGGGGCCCCAAAAGGGGAACTTTGATGAAATTTTGCTATAAAATCCTACTCCTCCTTAACCCTTTAGTGGATTACAACCAGATATGTTGTGAAACATCATTTGGGGAGGGCGGTCATATTTTATATAAATGAGGCTGGTGTGACCACTAGGGCCTGAGGGGCGGGGCCCCAAATGGGGAACTTTGATGAAATTTTGCTATAAAATCCTACTCCTCCTTAACCCTTTAGTGGATTTCAACCAGATATGTTGTGAAACATCATTTGGGGAGGGCGGTCATATTTTATATAAATGAGGCTAGTGTGACCCCTGGGGCCTGAGGGGTGGGGCCCCAAATGGGGAACTTTGATGAAATTTTGCTATAAAATCCTACTCCTCCTTAACCCTTTAGTAGATTTCAACCAGATATGTTGTGAAACATCATTGGGGGAGGGTGGTCATATTTTATATAAATGAGGCTGGTGTGAGCCCTGGGGCCAGAGTGACGGGCCCAAAAAAGGGAACTTTGATGAAATTTTGCTATAAAATCCTACTCGTCCTTAACCCTTTGGTGGATTTCAACCAGATATTGTGTGAAACATCATTGGTGGAGGGTGGTCATATTTTATATAAATGAGGCTGGTGTGGCCCCTGGGGCCAGAGGGGCAGGGCCCCAAAAGGGGAACTTTGATGAAATTTTGCTATAAAATCCTACTCCTCCTAACACCCATAGTGAATTATTACCAAATTTGGTGTGAAACATCATTGGAGGAGGACAATCATATTTTATATAAATGAGGCTGGTTTGACCCCTAGGGCCAGAGGGGGCGGGGCCCCAAAAGGGGAACTTTGGTGAATTTTTGCTATAAATCCTACTTCTCTCTAACCCTTGGGTGGATTAATACGAAATATGGTGTGAAACATCCTTTGGGAAGGGTGGTCATATTTTATATAAACGAGGCTAGTGTGACCCCTGGGGCCTGAGGGGCAGGGCCCCAAAAGGGGAACTTTGGTGAATATTTGCTGTTAAATCCTAATCCTCCCTAACCTTTTGGTGGATTACAACCAAATTTGATGTGAAACATAAGGTGACAGCAATCATATTTTTTAATGAGACAGGTTTGACCCCTGGGGAAAAAAAGATGGGGCAAAAGGAGCGCTTAGGTTAAACATTTCTTAAAAATGCAATTCCTCCTTAATGCCTTAATTGATTACAACCATATTTAGTATGAAACATCATTGGGGAAAGGCAATCCTAATTGATATAAATGAGTCTTGTCTGACCCATTGGGACAGAGGGGCATGCCCCAAAAATGGGAACTTGGCTAAAATTTTGCTTTATGATGCTGCTCTTCCTGGACAAGCTAAATGGATAAAAACCAAATTTGATCTAAAACATAACTGGCTGCGATAAATAATTTATGGTAATAATGCTGGATTGGGGTGTGTGTCCCTGCTGTAAGTGTAAGTGTTTGTCAGATGACCGTTAAGGCCCATGGGCCTCTTGTTATCGTCAGAGCTACTTTACGAAATTTACCATTTCTTTTTAATTCTAGATCAAAATGTCTGTACGGTATGTCACTCTCTGGTATCAAATGTAACATTTATGTACAATCATACTGGACTATGTCTATATATTATGGCATGACCATAGATACATATGTCTACATATTATGGCATGAGCGTATCCAATGATTTGAAACTAATGTATCATTCCTAAATTTCACTGTCAAAACTCACCCAATGAGTTTGACGTTAAGGGATTGTCGGGTGACACTGTCAAACTTTGGGTCACGGATCGTTAAGTGTTACACAGGGGCAAAATACCACCTTTCTGAAAGGTCTGTCAGGACACAGCTTCACTGATTTTAACAGTTTATAAATTTCAAGGGCCAGCAGTTTTGTTTTCCCTGCCATACATACCAATTTATATGACATATTGTGGCCCGCACGATCACATTTTTGTCCGTGAATGTTGCGTGATTTGATATAACGTTCTCTGGTCTCGAGATTGGCATTGTTTTTATCCTGACTAATGCAGTGTGTGGTTTTTAATGTTTCATTGAACTCCCTGCAGGACATTGTGTGTCTGTCAGGTGTGTGTTAAAAACGTATGAATTCAACACGTTATTTTATGAAATTTGAATTCTGATTTCACAAGGTAATCCCCCGAGTACCAGATAATGAATGGCTGAATAGCCCATTGTGAATTAAAAACATATTAATCTTAAGTGTTGTTTTCTAGAGCTTGAATTCTTATGCATTGCAGTGTTGGCGGAGTGGGAAGACTTGTGAGGTTTGCGGTAAAAGATATCGTATCTGTCGGAGAGTTAGGTAGGTACACACAATCATACTATACCTTTAAAAATGGGTGGTCTGACAAGAAAATTAATTACTTTTAAATGTGTATAATGTCCGTATCAATTTCTGGAATCTTCTTTTTTGGAAAATTCAGATTTTTGTCTGGTGTAGCATTGAAGATCAGAAATAATCTGACAGTTTTTCTCCAAGATAACATAACTGGGGTGTCACTGTGGCAGTTATCCAAAATGTCTGACACATTGATGAATTTGACTCCCGGGTGTCCAGATGTCCTACCAAGCTGATACAGACTCCTGTCTGTCTGACTGTCCGAGTATCCTGAACTTAGGACCAATTTGATAAATGGATATTTTTAACAATCCAAAATGAAATGTATATATATATACTGTATATGTATGGGTGGATTGTCTTGTAAACTTCACACTTAACATGTCTGTACTGTTGTTGTTACTTTCATTGATCATATATATGATAAAAGTGTTAAGTATGATCCTTAAAGTATTACATAAAGAAACACTTGACAACATGTCTTTAATACTTTTTCCACCCAACCCTCCAAAATAGTAGACCCTTTCTCCACCCAACCCTCCAAAATAGTAGACCCTTTCTCCACCCAACCTTCCAAAATAGTAGACCCTTTCTCCACCCAACCCTCCAAAATAATAGACCCTTTCTCCACCCAACCCTCCAAAATAATAGACCCTATCTCCACCCAACCCTCCAAAATAGTAGACCCTTTCTCCACCCAACCCTCCAAAATAATAGACCCTATCTCCACCCAACCCTCCAAAATAGTAGACCCTATCTCCACCCAACCCTCCAAAATAGTAGACCCTTTCTCCACCCAACCCTCCAAAATAATAGACCCAATCTCCACCCAATCCTCCAAAATAATAGACCCTATCTCCACCCAACCCTCCAAAATAATAGACTCTTTCTCCACCCAACTCTCCAAAATAATAGACCCTATCTCCCTTTTTGTGAACTGAATTTTGATTTTAATAAGAATCAAATTTACTGAAGTTCCATTATACTATTTTAATGAATAGTATATTTTGCTGCTGTACTCGTTTGTTCCCGTTTGAAATTGTTGTAGATAGTGTAAATAAAAGTATTTGAAACATGTTTTCAATTTGAGAAAACTTTGATATTTTGTGTTGATTTTTGCGACAAGATTTCTGTGATTTTCAATTCTCCAAAAATCCATATCATAGATTTTGTTCTGAAGGGAGAAAAAGAAAATCATTTTCATATTAAAGAAACAGAGGTTCATCTGCAGCATTATCTACATGTTTGGATATGATCAAAAGCATTACAGTGCTGATTTTAAATGGCCAATATATTTGTATGGGAGACATGCTTGTCTGATTTCAAAATGATATTCAGGTATAAAAACTTGCATCAAAATTGATGAAAAAACAGTTAATATTGTAGCGTGTTTCAATTTTGTTGCCGATATTCATCGTAGATCTGATTTTGAAACAGATAGTCTTTATAATTTTCAATTTGTACCTGATGTGCATCGCTCTGGAGTGTCATCGTATTTGAGTCTCGGTGTTTATCATCGCCGATCTTCGAGGTGGTTTAACTTTTAACAAGTTGAAGACAGACAATCTTATTCTAAGTTACCGACAAGAAAGCTATTTAATTTACAGAAAAAGTTTCATATCAGAAGAGAAAATCTGTTATTTCACAGTCTCCAATGGTTTAGTATACAGAAAATCTTGTTACCTGATAGAAGGTCTACAATTATAATCAGAAGATAAAACTCCATGTTGTACCAAAGTGATATAATTTATAATACCGTATTTCTCCTTAAACGAACCCAGGGACCAAAGAGATAACATCTGACTCAAACAAGTTGCCAGGCTTATTGCAGGAAAATTAAACATTGTTACCATATTTATATATGAATAAGCCTCTGCCCGCAGATAAGTCCTTGTTTACAAATCGGCCCCTGTCTTCAAATAAGCCCCTGTCTTCAATTAAGCCCCTGTTGACAAATATGTCCCATTCTATAAATAAATCCCTGCCCATAAATAAGTCCATGTCTATAAATGAGTTGATGTCCACAAATAAGCTCCTGCCCACAAATAAATAAATTATAAAATTAAATCTTTCAATTTAGAGCTTTAAGATGAAATCTGTCCATTCTATTGTGTCAGCTGTTTTATCGTAGAATTCACCATAAAGAAGTTAGACGGTACATTTTTGAGGGATATGAATTTATATTCTTTAGTTCTGATGAATTTTACAAGGTTTAAGTTTGAATCACATGCTTGATTTCTAAATAAAATCTGTATATTATAACATATGTTGTAGTATATTTTTCACTCAATCTGATCTGTAATGTGTTCATGCGGTTATGAATGATATTCATTGAGGATCAATCAGGTGTGCTGTATAAGGTTTTGTTAAACGTTATATAAACGATCATTTTAATAGAGCTACGTACGAGTGATATACAAATAATAAAAACACCCGATTAATTTAACCAGTTATTATGTTGTGCTCTGTTCTGCCAGAAACGATATCAATTTTGTCATGGCTATTTTGAACATATGAATATATTTCCTTTCATACTAAATGTTCCGCTTTTCTTCTTGAATTTGTATGCTTTCATTTAAAACATAATAGTCGCGTGTACTCTGCTTGGACTGCTCATCTTCACATACATAGCTTTCTATTATCCCTTTGTAGATGATATCTCGTATTTCAAAGCGTAGAGACGAATGTCTTGCCATTTATAAGCCTGTTAGAGACAGGATGTAAATAAACCCTTTCTTTTTTTAGTTTTCGTTAATATTCTTTCAACCTTTCTCAGCTAAAAGGTCAAATCCTCCCTTGTGAAGATGACACGTTCATCAAATAACTTTAATAAAGAGAAACTGAACTATCTGGTACGGCTGAACAGATCGACATGATGATAAAAATTGATGTCTGGACTGATTTTTTCTTATCATAGACAATTTATCAAAAGTGAAGAAAAAGGTGACAGAGGGAAATGATCTGAAGAAGGTTAATATCATTAGTGAAATTATGTATTATTAATGTTAAAAGAAAGCTGTTTAATCTTTTTGATGAAAACTGGATGAGATTTTTCGGAGGTGGTATGACCTTATATTAACCGTCAAAGCTGCTTTCACACCTTTTTTTCACTTTGATAAGAGGCCTTGCAGTATTTTTTTCAATTTTGTAAGGGGCCTTGTATTACTTTGATAAAACGGACTAACTTCTTTGTGATCTTTTTTCATTTGCATAAGGGACCTGCATGCAAAGTTAATTATCACTATAGTGACATCTGATCAAGCCTAAGTGACTTATGTAAAAACTGTTGTCTATAATTCCATGATTTAACCGTTGGATCTGTTTTTCGAAAACTCCATTCGTCATTTCACTTTATGCGGCATTGAATAAGTTCAATGAAATATTTTCTGTATCAATTCAAAAATCTTTTGAAATCCTTTTCATGAAATCAGTGTTCACTGTTAAATTTACTGAATTACAACACATGGGGAAATGCCCCCTAGAGGTTCCAAGGCAATTATCGGTATTTAATTGTGTCATTCAAACAAATTACACAACTGATATGATTCTGACATGTCAAGCTTCGTTAACTTGATATGACATTTATCGTGGTATATTTAGAATCAATGGAATTTTTATAGGTATGAAAATTGGAACAAAATGTACATGTTCATGGCTTAAGCATGGTCGTAGTAAGACAACACAAATAAAATAATTATATTTCTGGGAATTGAGGAAAAAAACTTAATTAGAAAAATAGATGAATTTGTTAGTGAAGCAGGGTATACTGACTGTCTTGTAATAGTTATTTTTAGCAGTAAAGGATTTCTATTAGTGAGACAGGCATAAATTTAAGTAAATGAGTCATTTTTTTCGTGTTTACTTCCCTCATATCAAAGTGTAATTGTACATAAAACATTGATTTTGACAAACAGATTTTGTTTCAGATTGGCGACAGCTTTCCTTAACATGTCCTGTATGGGAGATATATTATCACACATTGCATGGGTAGAAATCTACTTTGAAAACAATAGTGGGGAAAGAAAATATCGGAAATGACAGATGGATCAAGTTTCTTATTATGTCATAAATACATGAATATCCTGATCG
Organism: Pecten maximus; assembly: GCF_902652985.1. Lineage (NCBI taxonomy): Eukaryota > Metazoa > Mollusca > Bivalvia > Pectinida > Pectinidae > Pecten > Pecten maximus. The sequence continues at coordinate 18,583,004 of NC_047027.1, forward strand.
TCCATCACCCAGGAAATGTTTTACCAACAGGGTGGACTTTTTCTATTCAAATTTGTCATGATAATCAAGCGTATCATAATTCCAGTCGGTTTTGCTGGAATTAAAGGATTGCTGAAAATATGGAAACCGATATGATAGTTATCTTGATTGGACAGAAAGCATTCTACCTCGACAGGGATTAAGAATCTTGATATTGCCACTATCGGTTAGAATGAAATTAAACAATATGAAGCCATATATGTTAAGATTTTACTTTACTTGATAAGATGTTAGCTAGTATTGTTTCAGCTATCAAGTTAATTGTTTCAGCTATCAAACTTGTGCTGGTTCAAAGTTCAAACAGATCGAGATGTTGCTTCAAAAGTCAAGCTGATATTGGTTCAGAGAGATCAAACTGATGTTTCTTTAAATGTCAAACTGATGTTTCTTCAAAGGTCAAACTGATGGTGTTTCAAAGGTCAAACTGATGTTTCTTCAAAGGTCAAACTGAAATCTCTTCAAAAGTCAAACTGATGGTGTTTAAAAGGTCAAACTGAAATCTCTTCAAAGGTCAGACTGATGGTGTTTAAAAGGTCAAACTGAAATCTCTTCAAAAGTCAAACTGATGTTTCTTCAAAGGTCAAACTGATGGTGTTTAAAAGGTCAAACTGATGGTGTTTCAAAGGTTAAACTTGTGCTGTTTCAAAATCAAACTGGTATTACTTTAGATATTAAGTTAAAAATAGGTACCTCTGAATGAACTAGCATTGAATCAAGGTACAAAGCAATTTTTTTTTTCAAAATTCAAACTGTGTTTATAAGGTATTGAAATATTTTGATATGGCTGACTCTAAAATGAAAAATCTGTTTACCATACTTGTTTTATCATGGTTAATCTAAGAGACTTTATGTTCTAAGTTACAACAATACCCTTCACTTGAGAACTCTTCACTACCAGCTTCGGTCCAAGTTCCCACCATATTCATATCTTATCAAAATTTTATAAAATTTTACAAAAGTAAACTTTGGAGTATCTGACTGCGTTATAATCTATTACAAAGTTAGCGCTATCAATATTGATTGTTTGCCAATGATATAAGGGGTCAATTGATTGTTTGTCAATGATAGGAGGGGCCTTATCAGAGCAGAGAGAATCATGTATCTGTCCGGTCCTATCTCAGGACAGCTGACTATTGACAAGCATTTCTGACCTAGTTGACCGAAGCTCAGTACAACTCCACAAAGATTTATCTTTGGAAACCTAGGGATATCTGTTTGTCAATAAAACAAAAATCATTATAACAAATAATAATTTTGTGTTAACAGAATGGTAATGACTGAGAAATTTGACATATATGATCACGGTCACCTAGTTTCATACAAGTGGGATTTCCCTTCGACTCGGTCGGTACAGCTGATGAAGGCAGTCAGTGGCAGATAGTTTTATCTCTGGTTTATCAAGGAACACATATCTGTCTTCTTAAAAAATGCTTTCAGTGGTCCTCTCTGTAACTACACAAAACAAAATGAAAATGAAAATTAAAGCAATAGAGGAAGATAAAATTATCAGTTTGAAATTAAGAATGAAATTTGAAAAATTGAAATCAGCAAAGTTCCCACCAAGAACGTACCAAGAAAACAGAAGCGATATACAACTCTGAAGCCTAATTACCTACAGGAAGTACTAAAGATGATATAATGTCACGATCATGGAGGAAGAAATCCGCCCATCATGTTGAAGAACTGGATTGGAAGTGTGATAAGGAAGATATTCGGGATAAATTGGCCAATTTAAAGTTACGTTCTGTCAGTTAAAAAATCTACATGATAAAGATGCTGTCTACTTTTGGTATGTGATGCTATTCCAAGATGGAGATGTTTTCTGCTGAATTAGATATACCCAGTGTCTATGGTAAACATGGGAAGGATCTGATATCTTGGGTTTGGTTATAATTTTAATGGTGTGAGCAGTAAATTTTCAGTTTATTGTTTTAGCATTAGAATGTCTTGACATCTCTGATCTACAAACTTTTCATTAATGTTACTTAACTTACAGAATTCCATCATTTAAGTTTTTTTTTCCCACAGAGATCTATTAAAGTGTTTGTGGATTTAGGAGAGAAAAAAAAGAGCAGTGTCCATAAATTGTGAAACTACACATCAACATTTCAAAGGTCAAGAAAGATAAAAGGTCAAGGTTCAAAGTTACAATGGAGGCAACATGGGTATGTTGTCATGTAAACCTTAATGGTCCTGTTCATCTAGTTGTCTCCCTTTAATTATCTCCCCTTGTTTTAGACTGTAAAATGGGTAAGATTTTTTATAGACTTGCGCACAAGTTTTGTTGTTTATCGTACTTGGTGACATTTTATTGTTGTGACATTTTTACATTTTGACATCAAAACTTGTAGACATATACTGTATTTGTAGATACTTTATATGTTGATTCAGACATTAAAAACATCTGGACATTTACAATAATTGTATATATTTGTTATCATGAACTTGTGGAGGTTAACAGTAATTGTAGAGATTCTGACATCAAAACTTGTGGATATTTACCATACTAGTAGACATTTTGTACCAGAGGCTGCATTATCAATTGTGACTACAGCCAGGCAGACATACAGAGCTAACGGTGCTGCCCCCTGGTGCCTGTAATCGGTGCTGCCCCTGGTGCCTGTAATCAGTCTGCACAGTGCAAGGTAAACCAATTATCTCATGATTATCACTCAATTTATCTCTGTGTGATCTTGACCTAGCCAGGGGGCCGTTTACACAGAACCAAAAATTGATATTTCACAAAAATCATAAACTGCAATCAATGTTGATGTACTCCAGTGTAAGGATGACAGTATTTTGGTATAATTTGTCAGACAAATATTTTTTTGTTTAATAATGCTTTGAAAAATGATATATCCAGCATGAGATTTTGAATGATAAAAGCATTATCAGGCTATTCATCAGGAGCTTATTATTTCTGCATTTGACTGTTTACAGATAATTTTTCCCAATATAGCAATGAAAAAAACTGAGAGATATTTCTCGATATTAATGACATTTCCTCAACTGCTTAATTTTTGATCAATTACAAAATGATGTTGCTGTTTCATCCGCATTTTCCGTTAACTGAATTGGCACTGAAAAATGGACCCTTCACAAAAATGATAATTTTGTGATAATTAGGACAAAAAGGAGGTTTGTCAATATTGTTCTATTTGTACAGATTATGAGAAAATTGTTTATTTTGATATTCTTCTCGTTTACGTCTAGTTCCCCTAGCTCACTGTTGAGTCATGTCCAAGTCATTAATTCAATATTTGTTCAGTTATATTTCCCTAATGTCTGGTGAATAAACAGAAGTTTTACAAATTTTTGTAATTATTTTCCGTAAACATCATATCTCCTAATAATTGAAAAGTGGACCCTGTGCTTTGTTATTGACAGTTTCATTGGATTGACATCCTATTTGAGATTATAATCCAAAATCGATAACTAGTAATTAATAAATCAAATGTAAAAATTCATAATCCAATATTGTGAATCTACCATTTCATGTATTGAATGAGGCATGAAAAGAAAAAAAAAAATGAAAAAAAAAATGGCAAATTAATTAAAACATAATACAATTTGAACTCTACTGGAACCTGAAGATACCAAAGCCAAAGTAAAGGCAAAGATTCTCTTATCAGTGTTTTCTAACATCATTTGCTTGGGACCAAATTCTGTCAAACATTCCAGAACTTGTAGATGACCTTGAACTTGACCTTGGCCTCAACCTCAAATGACCTTGACATCAAATGATCCAGGGATTTTTCTCATTGGTTTGGAATAGGCCTTTCTGCCTCATTTTTTTGGAAAATTGGTGATTTTGGAAAGATATCTTCAGGAGTAAACAGCAAATTTTGGCTGGAGTATGTAAATTGGGCCAATCATCAGCCCCAAAATTCCTTCAGAAAACGCCCTGCACAGTGTGCTCTTGTATCATTGCTCTGTTGCAGCTTTCACAGCACCTGTTTTTGTATCTAGGAGGACACCATTATCTAGTGGTGAAGATCTGGCCAAACATATTTGAAACCATGACATTTCCTCTGTTATCAGTCGGTGCAGACTACAAACTGTTTTGTATAATCCAGATAGTTTTATATGAGATCTTCCTGGCTACAGATTTTTTCTGTTTCATAGCTAAGATGGGTGTTTCTGGAGGTCATATTATACGAAAACTTGAAATGCAATTTCAGAAATCTTGCCAGACTCGTCATAAATATTTTGGGCTGTTTACTGAATTTTTGGTATCATGCATAATTCACAGCTGTGCATGCATTCAAATGAATTTCTTGGGGATTTGAAAATAAAATTTTGGTTGAAGATCATTTCTGGATTTATTTTGGAGGATGGGATTACATTACTTAATATGTTTAAATTGAATTTTCACCAATAGTTTCAACATAAATTTTTATTATCTGTACAAGTTCAGAATAAGATTGTTTTATATCTATGAGGGAAGGCGACATATAGGATAAGGAAGATGGAAAGTTCTACAGAATTTAATATTTCTTTTAACCATTCTTTATGTAGTTTTGAAGACCTCGACATGATAACACATTTTTGGGTCATTCCTTTCATAACTGTTGTATTTAATGTCTTTTTGACATGAAATTTATAAATTCTTGCATGGAATGTGTAGATGATATTTCTCTAGAATATATTTTCTCTTTTGAAATGTGGAAAAGAAAAAAATGTAGTACCACTTTTGGAGATTTTGTTCTGCAATGTTTGAGATGATAAGGTTTAAATAAGCTATTGTTTAGCATGACTGTTATTCTTCATTCTAAAAATAGCAAATTTAAGATATCTTATGAAAAAACAAAATAAAATAAAAGAAGAAAACAAAGTTGTACTCTGAGATAACTGGATGAGAGAAGCTGTGATTTTTTTCTTACCTTTCCAACTGTTACGAATGCTACTGAAAATGCTAGATGAGTTCAGCAAAAAAGTCAAGAACTAAATTTTCTTTGGGCTCCAATGGTTTATAGATTACATTTGTCTGGGGACGAATATATATATCAGACTGTGGTTTATCCTAGGGATGATAAGGATGCGTATGATTCAGTGAATCATTTTAGTTATTTACACAGAAGGTAGGTAGAAACACAGAGAATCAGTGTATAAATTGTACAGATATTTTTATTTTGAATGTATAAAGATAAGAGTTTATAAGTGTACAGAAAAGTAAATTTAGTAACAATCTGACAAGCGTGTAGGGAGATCCTAGCCTTTGGAAGTTGAAGAATAGAAAGGTTGTTTAGCTTGAAATGAATTAAACACAAAATGTATTATCAATTGTTTTTCTTTATAATCCCCAGATGTCAAATCTGGAGTCCCAGCCTATACTACATTGGAATTACTTCTATGGTCTCTGATCCCTTGGCTTCTAACTTAACCTGACCTCACCCACCAACATGAACCCCTTCCACCCCTCAACACCTCAACCACTTCCACCCCTCAACACCTCAATCCCTCAACCCCCTCATCAAGGTTCTAGCCTTCTAGTGTTTCCATTTCCTCCACTCCCACACTCCACTCCAACCATACACTTACTCACTCCACACTCCACCCTTCACACCCACACTCAACTTACACACCCCACTTCCATATTCCACACTCCACTTCCACTCCCACACTCCACCCTTCACTCCAACCATACACTCCCTCACATCACACTCCACACTTCACTCCCACACTCAACTCACACTCCACACTCCACTACCACACTCCACACTCAGTTCCCACACTCCACACTCCACTACCACACTCCACCCCTACCTCCAATCCCACACTCCACTACCACACTCCACTACCACACTCCACTCCAACCCCACATTCCACTACCACACTCCACTACCACACTCCACACTCCAATCCCACACTCCACTACCACACTCCACACTCCACTCCCACACTCCACTCCACACTCCACTCCCACACTCCACACTCCACTCCTACCTCCAATCCCACATTCCACTCCCACACTCCACTCCACACTCCACACTCCACTCCCACACTCCACTCCCACACTCTACTCCCACACTCCACTCCCACACTCCACACTCCACTCCGACCGCCAAAGGCCCACAGGCCACGCCCACACGCCACGCCCACACGCCACACGCCACGCCCACACGCCACACGCCACGCCCCACACGCCACACGCACGCCGACAGCCAAGCCCACAGGGCACCCCCACACGCCACGCCCACACGCGCCACACGCCACACGCCACGACCACACGCCACACGCCACGCCGACGCCAAGCCCGCACGCCACACGCCCACACGCCACACCACACGCGGCCCGCCACGACCACACGCCAAGCCCACAGGCCACGACCACACGCCACGCCGACCGCCAAGCCCACAGGCCAGACCACACGCCACGCCCCACACGCCACGCCGACCGCCAAGCCCACACGCCACGACCACACGCCACGCTCCACAGGCCACGCCCACACGCCAAGCCCACAGGCCACGCCCACACGCGCACGCCCACACGCCACAGGCCCACACGCCACACGCCACACGCCACGCCGACCGCCAAGCCCACAGGCCACGCCCACACGCCACGACACAACACGCCACACGCCACGACACACTCCCACACTCCACACGCCACACGCAGACCCACACTCCACACTCCACTCCTACCTCCAATCCCACATTCCACTCCCACACTCCACTCACACTCCACTCCCACACTCCACTCCTACCTCCACTCCACATTCCACTCCCACACTCCACACTCCACTCCCACACTCCACTCCCACACTCCACTCCCACACTCCACACTCCCACACTCCATTCCACACTCTGCCCTCCACTACCACACTCCAATCCCACATTCCACTCCCACACTCCACTCCCACACTCCACTCCCACACTCCACCCCTACCTCCACTCCCACATTCCACTCCACACTCCACACTCCACACTCCACTCACACACTTCATTCCACTCTCCACTCCCACCTTCTATCCCCACCTTCCATTCCCACCCTCCATCCTCCACTCACACAATCCACCCATCTTACTTTAGACCCATCTCCTCCCTACCTTTAGACCCATCTCCTCCCTACCTTTAGACCCATCTCCTCCTTACCTTTAGACCCATCTCCTCCCTACCTTTAGACCCATCTCCTCCCTACCTTTAGACCCATCTCCTCCCTACCTTTAGACCCATCTTCTCCCTACCTTTAAACCCATCTCCTCCCTACCTTTAGACCCATCTCCTCCCTACCTTTAGACCCATCTCCTCCCTACCTTTAGACCCATCTCCTCCCTACCTTTAGACCAATCTCCTCCCTACCTTTAGACCCATCTCCTCCCTACCTTTAGACCCATCTCCTCCTACCTTTAAATGCTTTGTTGGTTTTCTCTCCATTTTCACATAAAGATATAATAAATTTCATATTTCTATAACTTAAATATAACTGGCATGCTAAATAGTACCTGTATTAAAACATCGTTATTTAAGATATTGCAGAACAAAATCTTCAATAGAAGTAATGCATATTGTTTCTTTTCAACATTTCAAAAGGAAAATATATATGAGACAAATATCATATTTCAATTTACAACAGTTGAAAAAAAAAGAAATATCATCTTATATTAACCATTGTTGGGCTGGATGGAAGCATGCGAGAGGTCTTACTGTAGGTGTTCCTGGAGAAAAGCCACTTGCTCAGGCAGGTGACCCCTATGCCTTTTCACGTCTGATCCAGAAATCAAACTCTAGCTGCCTAGGTGAATTACAGGCAAATATGTTATCACTGTGCCACCCGATGATAGCTGTTGATAAGATGTTAAAAAAACCCAAAGTAAAATCAGAACAATGTCTCCCCCTCAGCCTCTTCTTCCCTGTAGACCATCCAACCCTATCTTAGTTTTTAACCGTGTTAAATTCTCTCATTCTTTCTGAGTTTTGGACCCCCAACCTCAAACCCACAAATTTCAGTCTCTGCTGTAGTCTTCCCCTTCCTCAAAACTCTGTTCCTCCCCTGTACACTCCCTATAAGACACCCCTTACCTGACCCCTCCTCTGTACACTCCCTATAAGACACCCCTTACCTGACCCCTCCTCTGTACACTCCCTATAAGACACCCCTTACCTGACCCCTCCTCTGTACACTCCCTATAAGACACCCCTTACCTGACCCCTGACCCTTCCTCTGTACACTCCCTATAAGACACCCCTTACCTGACCCCTCCCCTGTACACTCCCTATAAGACACCCCTTACCTGACCCCTTCTCCCTCCTCTGTACACTCCCTATAAGACACCCCTTACCTGACCCCTGACCCCTCCCCTGTACACTCCCTATAAGACACCCCTTACCTGACCCCTCCCCTGTACACTCCCTATAAGACACCCCTTACCTGACCCCTGACCCCTCCCCTGTACACTCCCTATAAGACACCCCTTACCTGACCCCTGACCCCTCCCCTGTACACTCCCTATAAGACACCCCTTACCTGACCCCTGGCCCCTCCTCTGTACACTCCCTATAAGACACCCCTTACCTGACCCCTGACCCCTCCTCTGTACACTCCCTATAAGACACCCCTTACCTGACCCCTCCTCTGTACACTCCCTATAAGACACCCCTTACCTGACCCCTGACCCCTCCCCTGTACACTCCCTATAATACACCCCTTACCTGACCCCTCCTCTGTACACTCCCTATAAGACACCCCTTACCTGACCCCTGACCCCTCCTCTGTACACTCCCTATAAGACACCCCTTACCTGAACCCTCCCCTGTACACTCCCTATAAGACACCCCTTACCTGACCCCTGACCCCTCCCCTGTACACTCCCTATAAGACACCCCTTACCTGACCCCTTCTCCCTCCTCTGTACACTCCCTATAAGACACCCCTTACCTGACCCCTCCTCTGTACACTCCCTATAAGACACCCCTTACCTGACCCCTGACCCCTCCTCTGTACACTCCCTATGAGACCTCCCCTTACCTGACCCCTGACCCCTCCCCTGTACACTCCCTATAAGACACCCCTTACCTGACCCCTGACCCCTCCCCTGTACACTCCCTATAAGACACCCCTTACCTGACCCCTCCCCTGTACACTCCCTATAAGACACCCCTTACCTGACCCCTGACCCCTCCCCTGTACACTCCCTATAAGACACCCCTTACCTGACCCCTGACCCCTCCCCTGTACACTCCCTATAAGACACCCCTTACCTGACCCCTGGCCCCTCCTCTGTACACTCCCTATAAGACACCCCTTACCTGACCCCTGACCCCTCCTCTGTACACTCCCTATAAGACACCCTTACCTGACCCCTCCTCTGTACACTCCCTATAAGACACCCCTTACCTGACCCCTGACCCCTCCCCTGTACACTCCCTATAATACACCCCTTACCTGACCCCTCCTCTGTACACTCCCTATAAGACACCCCTTACCTGACCCCTGACCCCTCCTCTGTACACTCCCTATAAGACACCCCTTACCTGACCCCTGACCCCTCCCCTGTACACTCCCTATAAGACACCCCTTACCTGACCCCTTCTCCCTCCTCTGTACACTCCCTATAAGACACCCCTTACCTGACCCCTCCTCTGTACACTCCCTATAAGACACCCCTTACCTGACCCCTGACCCCTCCTCTGTACACTCCCTATGAGACCTCCCCTTACCTGACCCCTGACCCCTCCCCTGTACACTCCCTATAAGACACCCCTTACCTGACCCCTTCTCCCTCCTCTGTACACTCCCTATAAGACACCCCTTACCTGACCCCTCCTCTGTACACTCCCTATAAGACACCCCTTACCTGACCCCTGACCCCTCCTCTGTACACTCCCTATGAGACCTCCCCTTACCTGACCCCTGACCCCTCCCCTGTACACTCCCTATAAGACACCCCTTACCTGACCCCTGACCCCTCCCCTGTACACCCCCTATAAGACACCCCTTACCTGACCCCTCCCCTGTACACTCCCTATAAGACACCCCTTACCTGACCCCTGACCCCTCCTCTGTACACTCCCTATAAGACACCCCTTACCTGACCCCTCCTCTGTACACTCCCTATAAGACACCCCTTACCTGACCCCTGACCCCTCCCCTGTACACTCCCTATAAGACACCCCTTACCTGACCTCTTCTCCCTCCTCTGTACACTCCCTATAAGACACCCCTTACCTGACCCCTCCCCTGTACACTCCCTATAAGACACCCCTTACCTGACCTCTTCTCCCTCCCCTGTACACCCCCTATAAGACACCCCTTACCTGACCCCTGACCCCTCCTCTGTACACTCCCTATAAGACACCCCTTACCTGACCCCTCCTCTGTACACTCCCTATGAGACCTCCCCTTACCTGACCCCTTGTCCCTCTGTACACCCCCTATAAGACACCCCTTACCTGACCCTGACCCCTCCCCTGTACACTCCCTATAAGACACCCATTACCTGACCTCTTCTCCCTCCTCTGTACACTCCCTATAAGACACCCCTTACCTGACCCCTTGTCCCTCTGTACACCCCCTATAAGACACCCCTTACCTAACCCCTGACCCCTCCTCTGTACACTCCCTATAAGACACCCCTTACCTGACCCCTCCTCTGTACACTCCCTATAAGACACCCCTTACCTGACCCCTCCTCTGTACACACCCTATAAGACACCCCTTACCTGACCCCTGACCCCTCCTCTGTACACTCCCTATAAGACACCCCTTACCTGACCCCTGACCCCTCCTCTGTACACTCCCTATAAGACACCCCTTACCTGACCCCTTCTCCCTCCCCTGTACACTCCCTATAAGACACCCCTTACCTGACCCCTGACCCCTCCCCTGTACACTCCCTATAAGACACCCCTTACCTGACCCCTGACCCCTCCCCTGTACACTCCCTATATGCCATATGAAGACAAATGATAAGAACAAAACCTATATGATAACAGAGACACCTGCTGCCGTAGTTTACGCAATAAATAAGTATAAAAACATCCACATGTGCTAATCACCATCTTTATAGTAGCTGTTTGTGCTTCTGGTCCGAGATTGTCATCGCCAGGGCGAACTGCCACCGAAAACTCCACAGGCGTTGTCTTATCTCAAAACGCTTATCATAGGGGCGTAAACGAGTTTCAAATGTTTTTCGGGTTGATGTTTCATTTGCATGGGAGAGTGAGGTAAAATTGCACCACTGCTCACGTTTTCTGATATTTTTCATGAAGGTTTATCAGTGGTGCCTGATATAGGTTTCCATTAGATTCTTTACATCTATTTCACTTAATTTCATATTTGCTCATGCATCTGGTTACTATATATAATTATGTTCATACAGTCGTAAATGCCGATAGTAAGCTGTAGTTCAATGCTTCTAATTGAGGAACATTTTAATAGCTGATGACTTAGAAATATACTTCTTAAACTTTTGGTGAAATACCATGTAGATTTTAGTCAGAGTTTTATGAAATATTTTGACTTTTTTTTCGAAATTAGATTTTAATTTTCGTTAATTTAGCAAAGATAATTTGTTCTTTAACAAAGATTGCCTTTCCTGAGGTAGCTTGGAATTTTTGGAAATCAGAAAATGTATCATAACATTTTGGCATGATGTCAATTTGGATAATTTTATGCAAACATTATCTTTGAATTTTTTTTATTTAATTGCAAAATTTGAAAACACCCTTGAGATGAGATATTGCAGAATGATAAATTGAAATGTCAAAAATTAATTTTGTATCTGGAAGATAATGTAATCAAGCTTTTCAAATTTTTGATTTGCTATTTTCTACATCAATTAAAAAAAAGATGATTTTTGCAACAAAAAAAAAAAGAAAGAAAAAGAATTTTAAAAATTATCTGGAATACTGGCCATTTACATTATAAAATATTTTTTTCCATCGAAATTGCAGATAAAAAGCAGTAATACCCAACAAACTTCAGTAAATCAAAGCAAGCTAAGCTCAACAAAAAAAAGAAAAGATTTTTGAATGATTAAATAAAAATATGACAGATTTCCCCTCCGATGGCCCCTTTCAGCCCTGAAAGAGTGAGACAAGTGTTATGATAAGCCTCCCCCCTCCTGATCCCCCTCCTCCTACTCCCCCTCCCCTCAGTATTGAGACTATTTACACTAACTGCATTGATAAATCTTCAGAGCTGTTGTTGATGTGGGGGAGTTAACACACTGTTATTTTGATTCCAGCCTCTGTATCATTCCTGTGGATTTATACCCTTACTGGAATTAATTAAGCTGTTGTCTTCAATTGGTAAGTAGACTCCCTCTTATCCTGTTAGCTGTGTTGAGACTTGGTGAATGACTTTGTCATTTTATGAAGCTGTGTCATGACTCAAATGTCAAAATAAATATATGGAGCATTTTAAAAATTATTTTCAGCTATTTTGGGATAAAACAAATTTTTATTTGTTTTTTTTATTAAAAGATTAACAGTGAAAAAATATATATGAAATTATTAAATTTTAAGTGGATTATTGAAAAGATTCTGAAGTCTGTGCATTGACATCTTGAGTCATTGTTTCTGATAGTTACAAAGGAAAGTCCTTGAAAAATGGAAAAACTATTTGAACCATTCCCACTTAGATAAAAACTTTTAAAGTGTTTAATGAACTAATTAAAACCATGTAAATCATCATAATTCAGTATTATGTACTCGAGATTGAACCCGCTACCCTCAGGTCCTCGGCTCTATACCTATAGAGCTAAACGGAAAATCCATGTAGTTTGAAACTAGAAGGCGACTGTGTTGCTATTTACAATTAAAACCTGAAAAAACAACAACAAGTATATATTGTTAAGAAATTAATGTAATACAGAAACTCCGTTGTTGAATGGAGACCGAAAATTAAGAAAACAAAATAATCGGTTAAGTTTCCTATGTCCGTAACAGCTAATCGTGTATCTTTGAATTGACGAAAAGTAAAAAGTATACATACATACATGAGCAGGTGGATGGACTCGAATGAACAGATTTTAATTTCACAGACTGCTGGAGTAGACAGCTGTTATGTTTTAATAACTTATATGTCACCTTTATGTAAATCTTACGATTCCAAAGCTCCCCAGTGGTAGATATATATTTCATCCTTTTGAATGGCACTCATATTTCCATATTAACCGTCAGGGATTCAAACTGCTAACATTATAAGAGCTCCCTTGGGTCCACCTGTGTACAGATATAGCTTATTTCATTCTTTGCGACAGGTGAAAAGCTCGTATAAATTTCAATAAACTTTCAGCTAACCAAATGTTCTCTATTTAAAATATGTTGAAAAGGAAATATAAAAACTCCATGTTGTTTCAACCAGGATTCTGTGGAATTGTCTTGAATGGTGTAAATGATATTTTATTTGCCAACTTCTTCTGTTGCAAACTGTTGATGCTCCGATTCGTTCAGGCGGAAACTATAGAAATGGTTGGTCTTTACGAGGCTGTATTATCGTAAAAATCACATGTAGGGTTCTAATAAGCCATAGTGTGGATATTTAATAGGTTAGCCATTTCATAGCCCTGTTAATACGTTTCATAGAGAACTATATATCCGAACGGCAACCCATGTCTCCAAAGAATGAAAATATCCCGTATTCAATTCTAACCATGTCGAAAATCTATCAATCAAGCTATTAGAAGTCTCCTGAGGTGCTACAGAATGTGTTTTATATTTTTTCTGTCGTTGCAAGGCTGTCGATGTCACCTATGAATATTCCTAGTCAGCAGACCGTTTACTGTGGATAACATTGAGCATCAGATACATAGACATTGTCCTTTCAAGCTAAAGCTGTGTTTATGGTTGAATATGTCGCGACTTCATCTGATATTGATTAACATAAAGGAAAGAAAATGTCTTCGGTCCTTTTTTTTGTAGAGTAAGAAGATCAGCGTCTTTTGCGTATGTATACATAGAGATAATCTTTATCTTTAGAATGAAAAGTGAGAATGCCGCCCTGATTGACAAAAGGAGAGGACAAATTACCCAAATATAAAAGGTTATTAGATTTATAAAGACCGAATTTTCAGGTCTAATGCGTGAATTTATCAGATTCACGGTTGTAACCTAATTGAAAAATTTTGTATAGGAACTCTAATCCACTGTTTGATCAACTTGTGTATATATCCCGAAAAAAATTAACTTCATCTCGCATTTAAATTTTTGGTGGGTTAGTTTAAGGGGAGTTGATGCACTTCAGGCTAAATGTATGATCCAGTTCATGAGGCAGTCAGATGTTAGGTAACGTTTTTATCGAGGATCATTAATCCATAACTACATCAGAACACTTCAGTCAACAACTACATTATAGCACACTTAAACAAGAAGTCAGGTTTATAAAATGTCTTGTCACCATCCTGACACAAGTCAATTAGCTTGAGTCCTAATTCTGATCTGGAGCCCTGGTAGCTTCATCAGTAGAACATCAGACCATTAATTAACCTGAGGTAAAGGTGTGAGGTATATGGTTCGATCCTACCCAGGGTAGTTTGTATTTCACAGGAAGACTAGCTCCTTGACCGTCTTGTACTGCTGTGCTGTTGTGATTGTTTCCCTGGGACAAGACTCTATTCAAATAATTGCCCTGGAATCATGGCATGTGCCTCCCATATATTATTCATAGAGGTAGCCACCAGCTACTACAAGGAGGTCTGAGCCTCAAAATGATTCTGGCTGTCCACTTGAGTGATAAACCCCTGATTAAGACCAAGCAAACTGTTCTGAAATACTCAAGGTCATGCTTACAGCTTTGACATACACCCTGACATGCACAGAGGGACATACAAATAAATATTTAAAAATTAACACATATTTACATAATGTCTACTAGCTCTGGTTTTCAGGGTAGTGGAATCATGCATTTCTGATTGAAATGTCACATCATTGTGGCATATTTAACTCCATTATGCATCTCCTAAGTGAACTGCATATGAATGGGACCGATGAAGCAAGTTCGTACATCCCAACGACGTGTACTTTAGTGAGAGTACTTATGTTAACGCATATCATGTCTGATGGACCACTTAAAACAACCAAGTATAAGTGATGTTTCTCTTCATACAAACCGTGGTATGTTAACATTATGAGGCTATCAATACAAACAAGTCTTTTTTCATGAAAACATATGATCTAGGTGATTTATGTCTTCAAGTACCCAAGGTTGTCGTTTTTTATCAAATCTAAATATTTTGGTTTGAGTACTTGTTTGTGCAGCTCCACGGACTTAAATCTACCCATTTATATGATAAGTTATTACTGTTTGAGCACACTTGTGTTTTTACCCTGGTAATATGTCATGATTATGTATACAGATCATTTCGACCCTCTGTTCATCTGTCATGGAAAGTTACAGAAAATTTTAATCTTTGATCTATCACACAGAGAGCGAAGATTAAAACTTTCTGTAAATTTCATTGGAAATTACGTATGATAGATTGAGGATTCAAACTTTCTGTAAATTTCAGGAGACTGAATGTCCATCTTTTCAATGAAGTTCTTCATAAGATCTTTCTAAGATTATATATATAGATTCCCCTTGTTCTCAAATAATTAAGAGTAAGAGGGGAAAGAAAGGGAAATGGAGAAAAGATCAGCCTTTCATAAACCCTAAAGATCGTTTAATGGTGTTTGCCAAGATCCATCTGGGATCTCTTGTTAATGATTAGGGATACTGTGTGTTAGATACAGGATATCATTGGTGTATGTTAGAGAGACACTGGTTCTGTATTGTGTATGAAATCCTAGGGTGGAACATTAAAGGGGTGAGGGAGGTTGAAATCTGACTTCAAGTTCAGTATTACAACCCAGAATGGGAGGAATTACTACATCAAAGATGCTGCTTGAAAAATCGAACCCATAGAGACAGAAAAAGGGGGACAAGGTATGCCCTGACAGATCATCTTCAAATTTTAGGGGCCGAAAAAAAAGGAGGTGAATGTAACGACAGAGATTGATTTTAACTTATTTTTCTTCTTTTCATTCGTTGACTCATCTTTTGAAAACACACCTCGAATCCCTGTCGGGCCACAGTGGGGCGAATCAATCATTAACATTGAGTCGTGTTGGGTTGATCGATCGACCACGAATACGTGTATTATTGTTACAATATAACAAAGATTGTATTCAAGTTTTAAGTTTTAAATGACCCCAAACATAAATGGTTGTATTTAAATACAAGCTCTGTTTATTCATAGAGTTGGAATTTTTTAGAGTTAAATATTTCCGGAAATGAGAATTTCGTTTGGAACATAGAATGATTGCTATAAAGTTTGTGCATCTGTTACATCTAGAGAAGATTGATAGAATTTGATACAGTCTCTTAGGGCTTTTAAATAGTCTGGTAGGCTGTCCTTCAAATAGAGAAACAAAAGGTGGGCAGGAATTGTCTTCGCTGTCTTCAATAAACTGGTTACATTGTAAATATTTCCTACTTTAACTGGACAGAAATTATTTTAACTTTGTGAAGACAAGCTAGTTGTGGGGATGATTATTTTCTAACTTTGAGAATGTGATGTGGAAATTTGACCCTGATTTCAATGGTGGTGGTGTTGGTATTGCTGAAACAGAGGACGCTTACTCTTCCTTAACACCTGGTCTTGTTCTCCTTGTCAATCCATATTTGTGTTCATATCTTCCCCTGTGTATCCATTGATATAAGATATGCGCGGTGCAATTTTCCTTAATTCTTATTGGTTTTTAGTTTTGGTTTGTTGTTTTGAACGTCCTATTAACAGCCAGGGTCATTTAAGGACGTGCTAGGATTTGGAGGTGGAGGAAAGCCGGAGTACCCGGAGAAAAACCACTGGCCTACGGTCAGTACCTGGAAACTGCCCCACGTGGGTTTCGAACTCACGACCCAGAGGTGGAGGGATAAAGTTTTGGGACACCTTAACCACTCGGCCACCACGACTCTTAATCTTACTGGTTAAAACATCTGCACAATGACATGGAGGTCACTATTTTAAGACATTGATATGATGTTTCTGTTTTTAGAAACACTAAGTCAGATTTGCATTTCATATGCCAACATGGTAGAGTCTAAAATGTTGACCTAGAACTTCGCCATCAGTCAATATTGGATTTTACGAGGTTAGTATAACACTATATTGACCTCACAAAACATTCATAATTGAGTATCTTATTGAAGGATATAGACACTGAAATTGCACAAAACATGTTGAATTCACCACCTGATTCAAAGTAAAAAACAGGACAATAAAACGAAAATTGAAATAAAAATCTTGTTTACGGAAGTCGCAAAGGTACATCGTAAATATCTGAAAATTAAGAGTTACAATGAGAATGATTGTTTTTTTTTTAGGAAGATTGAGTGTTGTAGACAAAGTTCTGTTCTCCTTGACAACAAAAGTTAGTGTTAAAAGTTGTGTTTAGTTACAATATATCATTACGGGACGTGTCGATTAATCTTGTGTTTTAGTCGTCGACTCAGTCATAAAAATTATCTGAGCCACAAATGTCAAAGTATGGTAACATTTGTTGATGTTTTAACACTTTATGTACAACAGAATATTTATGGCCTGATGAGTTAATTAATGATCAGTACCTGTGTGAATATAATTTCTTTTGTCCTATTTACCTGTATAAAGTCCATAAAGTTAATTACCTGGTAACAGGAAACGACAGGTGCTTCAGGAACTGCCTACCGTATTTATCAGACAGTACACCCATGCCTATAAATAAGCCCACCCCTGATCATTTTTTATTGCAATTCAGTAAAAACACAAACAAGTGCTGTTATATATAGATGGCCTGCAGTAAGGAACTCTCTACCATATTTATCTGCAAAAAAGCCTCTGCCCTCAATTAAGCCCTTTCTTCCTTTTTACAGAATCATCATTTAAAAGCTAGAGGTGGTTCACAATAAGCCCTCTCAAAACTTTAATACTGAACTTTTACACTGGTTTAGTGGGATTATTTGAGGATAGATACGGTACTAAACTTTTATTCTAGGGAAGGGGGTTTATTTGAGGGTTAATATGGTACTAAACTTTTACAGTCGGTTAGGAGGCTTAATTCAGGAGAGTGATACTAAACTTTTACAAAAGGGAGGGGCTTATTTGAGGATATATACAGTAATAAAACTTTCATACTAGAGGAGGGGGTTTATTTGAGGATCAATATGGTGCTAAACTTTTACATTAGGGGAGGGGGTTTATTTGAGGATAAATACGATAATCAGATAATAAACCCTATCATTCAACCCATGCCCTAAAATAAACCCATCTCGGACAATATTTCTATTGCAGTTTAAGTAAAAACAAATAGTACATGTATTCCGTTGTCCTGTAATAAGCCCACCCCTTGTTGTGAGTCAAAAGTTTCTATCACTGTATGTTGGTACCCTGGACTTGTTACAAGAAAAATTACTGTGAGGCTAAGTAAGACTGTTTGTATATACCATAATCTTTTGAAGTTTCAAAATGTGCTGGGGAAAAAGAACAAAAACTAGGCTGAATGTATTTCTTACAAGAAATTGATTGCGGTTTATCTTTTAAAGATAAAAGACGTGTCAGATTTTAAGTCTGGGGGGAATACCCTGATAAATCATGCCAGTATCTGTAGCAATGACTATAAGACTCGGAGGAGTATTCAGGGATACTTCTGGGTATACAAATCACAGATCTACTTCCCTGCATATGAAAATGCATTTTTGTAACTGCATGGACTGAACTTTTGAAAATAATTGGACATCTATTTATCAATTTTTACTGGCAGTAAATATCATCAAGCTTACTATATATTTGGCAAGTTTCTTTGTCGTTTTTATTTCCTGGAAACACTAAACATTTTGTCATTCCTGTCGCTCCAACATATCTAGTTTTTCTTACCACTGGACATTAATACTAGCGGTAAATCAAGTTGGTACTGTAACTTATAAAATCAGATTGGTTTAATTAATTAGTAACACATTTCATTGATAAGTAATTTGTTTATTACGACAGATTGATAAACCTGTAAAAAATACCTGTAATTAAGAATCTGATTACAATTGAGAACTCGTTAACAGGTGTATTTGTGCCGAGTTGGCACAGGTAAGCAGCGCGTCATAAACATGTCAGGTTTCACCTGTAATTATAGGGCACACCTGTAAATAGGTATAGCAAGGTCGTTAACGTGTGGTCATCACGGACCATTCATCGTTGACCATTCATCTGCCTTAGCAATCTGAAACGAGGTTTAGATGATTTGGTTAGCTTCTCTGTCGTCCCTAACATTCCGTACTGAAAGGTCTTGTCCACCAACAATATAAGTTGCTACATTTGGGGATGGAAGACTCAGTTTTCATGATATATAATTTTCAAAATGGCATATTTTATGAGAATTATTATTATCACAAAAGATTTGGAAACCAGGTTCTTTTTCATAGGAATATGTTAAACCACACCTGACATTGGGTCAATATTCCACACCTGTCGCTTACATACTCGTTAGCAGATACCTGTTTATATCATCTACAAATGGTACAAAACATCATAGGCTATAATCGAAAAGAATATCAAAGCCTATCTATAAAGGTCACCTGTACATAACAAACCTGTCTGTAAAGGTCACCTGTAAATAACAAAAACCTGTCGATGAAGGTCACCTGTACATTACAAAAACCTGTCTGAAATTTCAGCTATATGTAACAAAATTTGTCTATAAAGGTCACCTGTACATAACAAACCTATCTATAAAGGTCACCTGTAAAAACAAAAACCTATCTATAAAGGTCACCTGTAAATAACAAACCTGTCTATAAAGATCACCTGTACATAACAAACCTGTCTATAAAGGTCACCTGTACATAATGAACCTGTCTATAAAGGTCACCTGTAACCACATTACAACAAAACCTGTCTTTAAAGGCCACATTATATAACAAAACCTGTCTGTACAGACCACCTGTTTCAGTACCAGATGTAACACCATTCTCACTGAAAACATTAAATTTTAAGCAGATGCCAGTGCAATTTAAATGATGAAATTATATACAACATTGATATTATAAAAAAGATATCAAGAAGTATTAAAGGTTTGAATATAATTATGTTGATATTTTTCACCTGTAACCTTAGATCTTGTTTACAAACACCAGTAGAGACACTGAGTGACTAGCCGCTGGTGGTGGTCAAGTTATGGTTATAGTGGTCAAGTTATGTTTTACGACCTGACTATCAGTCTTGTCTCTCCATCACTGACCTGCAATAATCACCTGTTACCTGGACCTTACCTGTACCTTACCTGAGATTGATTGATAGGTATACAGGTATATAGGTATTGCATATGTCTATATATCTGAAGCTTATACCCCATTTGGTGTATATTCCCCACCAAAGGCATGATAATGTATTTGTATATGATACACAACATATACACATAGCCTCACATCCCTAAATTCTGTAATCAACTCCCCCACTTTCATATACAGGTATGGGTTTATCAGTAGGAAGTGATACCCATGGAGGGGAGAGAACAAGGTAGACTCTTCCACTCACAGAGGCTTTCCCCAACACAGGTAAATCCCAGCAGTAGTAGTTATAGTAAAACTGTCAAACAGGTAACATGTGACACAGGTAACGCAGCTAACGAGAAACATACTACAGGTAAAGGTGTACCGTGACATAGATATACAGACGACTTATCTGGATAAGAACCGACACATCTGTTGATAGCAGCGATCGTGTTTATTTAATCATCAATGTTCCTACAGGATTTAACTACCCCACTCCAATTGTCTTCAAGCATTCGAGGATAAGTGCTGTGTATTTTCCGGGGAATTATTTACTTGGGAGTGTGAAACTAATGCCCATTTGTGGACAAGACTGACCAATTCACTGGTCAGTTGTATGGATATTTATCATAATTAATGGTCAGTATCATTTTATAGGTGGATGTTAAACATTATTATACTGAATATTTACATCAAAGTGGAAAATTTTGGATAATTTTGTGACTTCATTACCGGATTTTACAGGGATCTATTCATTAACATTGAAACAGGTTGGTAACGTTTTTGAAAAAAATATATATATTGGAAGATTCAAGGAACTACATTGAAATCTATTAAAATGTTAACTATATAGCACATACAGGTGTAGAACTTCCTACAGAATGAATGTCTGATACACATTCAAAATTATAAAGCAAGCTGACAATGAAAACAAATCCTAACATTGTTATTTGTTATAAGAATTGGAAATAAGTATTTATAAATATTTGATAAACAAATTTAAATAAATCTTAATCCATCTAAAATGATAAAATAGAAAGTTTTTAAGTTTTTAAAAGCGGAACAAAAATCATGAGGAAAAACAAAATTCATGCTAATATGATACAATATTTAAATTTCTCCTCTGTATATTACATCTCTTTTGATGAATGGTCTGAATTCATTTGAATTGTTTTGATTTAAGACTTCAATCTTTCATGCAAGTTCCTGTTAGAGTTTATCACCTACACAGTACAGTATGGATTTTGATGTTGATATGAATTAATGCAGACTTGATGTTAAGTTATTCCAAATATTAATTATCTAGTCATATATTCCAAATATTAATTATCTAGTGACAAATTTGATTAATTAGAAAAAGTTCAAGGTTTTCATTGTTTAGTTTGTTGTAGATATAACAGGAGAGGGCACGTGTCCATCGAAATAGCTATATATACTGTATATATATAAATTATACCTACATTTATTTACGATAATAATACTGTAATAATCTACCTTCAAAACATAATCATAATTATAGAAACAGAATGTTTGGATTTGACTCTCTAACTGGACACTTCCCTTCAAATCACAAAAATAGTAATTCCATGTCAGACTGAAGCTTTTCTACCAATCAGCTTTAAGTTCAGAGTTGAGTATAAAAACATATCTATAACATTCACAGTTTCATGAAATAATTTCATATTTGTCTGACTTTTAACAATTATTTCCAGTAATTTAACCAATGGTAGATTTCTCTAAGTTAAAACATAATTAATTTGTGTAAATACAGACTTTTCAGTATACCTTCCACTTTTCTTTGAAGGACATATACATGATGTATATATATACGTCATTTTAGTCCCGCTAGAGTGAAATTTAATTACAGAATAATTGAAGGCTTTCTTAATTTTCTCGTTTTCCCCTTGTGATGTTCGATCATATATAACCTAAAATTTGTTGGGGTAATTTTCCGTATTATTTTTTTTCACGAAAATTTTTTATGTGGCTGTAGAGTGTTGTTCTGTTAAGCGTTTGTGTTGACAAGCCTGGGAAGTGAACAGGCTAAGTGGCTGGCTGGCTTTATGTTCTGATACTACAATCTGTTAAAGGGGTAGAAAATTGTGTGGCTGAAATGAAATCTAAGATATGAGGGCACTAGTAGTAATATAACTCGGGAGACTAAGCCTCGATACCCTTCGCACACATAAAAGATTTTAATTCAAGCTTCGCTGATTATCGTAGTTCACCATTACATCCCAGGATTCAGTATAAATGAAAACTCTAAATAACGTTTTTGCTGAATATGAATTTTGGTTTGATACATTTGAATTTAATTTGTCATATGTATACACTTCACTATTACATCCCAGGATTTAATATAATAGAAAAATCTTGCACAACATTTTTGCCGAATATGAATTTTGGTTTGAAATATTTAAATTTAATTTGTCATACACTTCACCATTACATTCAAGGACCCAGTATAAAAGAAAAAATCTTCAAATAATATTTTTCCTGTATATGAATTTGGGTTTGAAATATTTATATTTGTCATAAACTTGCACATTTAATACCGGATTCGTTCAGTTTTAGTAATTTTGTATAAATATTTATGACAGGGTACAAACAGTTCAAAGTGAATACTGAAATACTCCTGGAGTGAGAAATGTTACTGACTTAGAGGCCTGGCTCTATAATATTCTTACATCAGTTATTAATCGTTCACAACTTCATGCTCGACTTAACTGTCTATAAAATCCGTCTCTACGGAGCGTAAACAATTTTCTGACAATGTTCAGAATGAAACCATGACCATAAAATTGTGGAAAACTGTGTTGACGAAATATTAAACTGCGGAAGCTGACATAATTAATTTATAATGACGGAAGTTGTCATAAAGCTCTATCTTCCGTTGTTGAATATCGTAGAATTCAAATATTGACCAGTCTAGTGCAATATAGATGTGATAAACCTCCTTGTGTGTGTGTGTGTGTGTCTGTTTTTGTTGAACATAAACTAATCCCAGAATTTATTTCTTCAAAAACTTGATTTGTTATTTTTGAAGTCTGCGTCTGTCTACTGTGTACATGTTTCGTGGCAGGAGATTGAGAAATCACAATAATGTACTATGTCTGTGGACAAATCAGAGAAGATATTTATCACCATGACAACATATGCTCTACTGTAGAGTCTATGTAAATATTTTTGTTAAATGATATACATACTTTTTTGTATTTAATGGCATTATTTAATACTCCATGTCAGTGGATTATTTTGACTTAGCATAAGGAACGACATTTTGATTGAACTAGATTTTTTGTTTTTATCCAGAAATCACTTGGAAGATCTTTTTCTCCGTTTATGGACAGAGGGATACTTGGCTTAACTGTATAAAATCGATCTCTAGGGCGTATAAACAAAATTCTGACAATAATTGTGGAAAACTTTATACTACAGTCTTTAAGGACATCCTGTAACATCCGACCATTTCCACTGGAACAGAAACATGCTCCACTTTCACTTTGTGACACTGACTTAACTGACACACCGTCATATCCTACACGACACTGACTTAACTGACACACCATCATATCCTACACGACACTGACTTAACTGACACACCGTCATATCCTACACGACACTGACTTAACTGACACACCGTCATATCCTACACGACACTGACTTAACTGACACACCATCATATCCTACACGACACTGACTTAACTGACACACCATCATATCCTACACGACACTGACTTAACTGACACACCATCATATCCTACACGACACTGACTTAACTGACACACCATCATATCCTACAGTCAGGTTTCAATGTTCACTGTGATTCAGATAATTTTGACATTTACAATCAGGAAATACATTCACCATCTCTTTACAAGTAATATTTGAAGTTTTAATTTGATAGATGACAGCAGTTTACTTTATCTTTAGGTATTTTATTTTTATTGTGTAGGTAATACAAGGGTGGGTTTGGTTGGGTAGGGTAGGGTTGGGTTGGGTTGGGTTGGGTAGGGGGCTACAATTTTGATGTTGACATGGAGGGAACGTGACTACAGGTCTACAGGTCATTATCTTGTCATGCTTTTGATCGTGGAAGGTCAAGGGGGGGGGGGGGGGGGGGGGGATGACTGGATGAAAAATGTAAATGTTGACATACAAGATGGAAAAAACATATGGACATGAGAGGCCAGATATTTTGAAACAGCTACTGGTCAGTGAGATACTGACCACCTGGAAGTGAGAGGAGGGATACTTCTGATATGGGAGGAATTTTGATACCAGTTCGGCTAAAATAACACACACCATGTGTTCCAGTGCACCATGCTGTATGTTCCTGTCCAGTTCAGATTGGAGGGGGTGAAATTTATATCAAGTAGACACCACACAGTGTTGAGTGACAGTGATATTGTAAAAACAGCTGATTATTAAAGTGTAGGGTTCCTATTCATCTTGACATGTATACCTCCTCCTCCTCCACTGACAGCTGCTTTAGAGGCAGACAGTAATACCACCAACCCCCACCCACACACCCCAACCCCATCCCCCTACTTCTCTCTCCTCTCCTCTCCACTCAGGAGTCAACAACAATTACCAATCTAATAAAATTATTATTTAGTGCTGTAGTGGAGACGTCTCGGTCCCTAAATGTGGTCCCCAAAAGCTGGTCCCTTGATCTGACCCCCAAAACCTGGCAGCTAACTCTGGTCCCTAGATCTGAACCCCAAAAGCTGGCCCCTAACCCTCTGTCCCTAAATCTGACCCATAAAGCTGGTCCCTAAATCTGACCCTCAAAACCTGGTCCCTAGCTCTGGTCCCTAAATCTGACCCCTAAAAGCTGGCCCCTAACCCTCTGTCCCTAAATCTGAACCCAAAAAGCTGGACCCTAACCCTCTGGTCCCTAGATCTGAACCCCAAAAGCTGGCCCCTAACCCTCTGGTCCCTAGATCTGAACCCCAAAACCTGGCAGCTAACTCTGGTCCCTAGATCTGAACCCCAAAAGCTGGCCCCTAACCCTCTGTCCCTAAATCTGACCCATAAAGCTGGTCCCTAGATCTGACCCTCAAAACCTGGTCCCTAGCTCTGGTCCCTAAATCTGACCCCTAAAAGCTGGCCCCTAACCCTCTGTCCCTAAATCTGAACCCAAAAAGCTGGACCCTAACCCTCTGGTCCCTAGATCTGAACCCCAAAAGCTGGCCCCTAACCCTCTGGTCCCTAGATCTGAACCCCAAAAGCTGGCCCCTAACCCTCTGGTCCCTAGATCTGAACCCCAAAAGCTGGTCCCTAAATCTGACCCTCAAAACCTGGTCCCTAGCTCTGGTCCCTAAATCTGACCCCTAAAAGCTGACCACTAATGTGAATCAAGTATGCTGTGTGGCCAGTAGATTTTACTGGTCAGTAACATACTCATTACAGATGTCATTACATCATTGTTTATGTTAGGCTAGGTTACAAAATAATGGTAACAGTTTTCATACCCCAGCCTCTTACTCTCTAATAAAATAAACAAACCCTGCTGACACACACTCCAGTTAATGTGTTAAAACAACAGTTTATATATACATATAACTTTTCCTTCTAATTCTCCAGTGATATCAGCTCTTTAAAGATCCCTCATTAGTCCTTATCTACAGATACCCCAATCCCCAATCCCCACCCCCAAGTTCTGGGCGGGCAAATTATCTCCAAACATTGGGGTTTATTTGACAGAATGAAGACCATGTTGAATCAGGTTTATAATTGGTCTTGACATATTTTTTGAGATTACAAAAGTGTTGGGCCAATTTATCAGAAGTGTTAATTACATGACTAAAACTGATACTTTCTGTTATATGTTATAATTAGTTAGAGGTAGGGAGGGGTGTGTACCATAGTAACCGTTATAGAAGTAGTCCTTTCTCTTACTCTCTGTTATATGGTAGTGAGGAGAAGGGGGGGGGGGGGGGGGGTTATAATAGTTATACAGTATTACCTATGCCTGGTAATAAGCCCTGATGTCCATTTCAGTTCAGTAGAAATGTCATCATCCTCAAAACCAACCTTCTCCTGTAAAGTACTGCACTCGGATGTCATGTCTTCGAACCATTTTGGTATGTAGGTCTGTGGTGGACTAGATATACATACTAAGTTCAGTGGAACACACTGCATTTCAGAACACTGCATTTTAGAATTAATTCTCAATTATCCAAACTTCTTCTACATAACAAAAAAACCCAGAAAATACAGACTTAATAAATACAGACTTAATATATCAAACTCAAAATCAATGAAATAAGGGCAAATATAAAATAAAATAAAGGTTTCCATGGAAATCATTGAAAAAGCTCAAGGGGAATAAGACCAGGTGTTCCGGAAGAGTAAGAGTCTTCTGCTTCATCGACACATATGCCATACGAACCTAACTCATGTGTTGATAATTGAAGTGACATATCGGAACATATGCATAACGGAACAATATACATGTCTCCAGATTGGCTCGGATATACAGCCTTCTACTGTAGGATGTTTCAACCTGTAATAAATTTTGATTGAATTTAATGAGGTATATGATAGATTTTTTGGTCTGTTTACAAGGTCTCATCAATCATCCGATCTCATAAATCATTTCTACATCAAGTGATTTATTTACTGATCAATGTTTATAAAACATGATAAAGCGTTTTGAAATTCAAATTTTAAGTTTCATTTCTATCAAATTTAGGGCTTGAAATCAAGTTTGATTGGGCTTGAAATTTACCAATATTGAACATGTTGACATATCCATGACCCAATTGTAAAAAGTTAATTAGGGTAAAGTTTTTCTTTCTTTCTTATTCTTTCTTTCTTTCTTTCTTTCTTTCTATCTTTCTTTCTTTCTTTTTCTGTTTCTTTCTTTCATGTGGCTTTAATTCTGAAAGGATTTTAATGTAACTTTTACCAAAAGGTTAGGTATGAAAATAGTGAAAATGAGGTCAATCTAGGGTCATTTAGGCTGTTTGTGAACATCATTACTTTTGTAAAAGTTGGTCAAAAATGACAGCATCTGTGCACGTCAGTTGTATTTGGAATATGAAAAGAAAAGAAAAAATCTGATGAAAATATTCAGAGTTCTTGTTAACAAAAAAAACCCAGTAGACTTGCTAAGACAGATTTTACAAAAATTGAATGTTGCATGTCACATTTAAAATTGACGCATATCATTTTCATTATTTAGATCCCATTTATAATGGAGAAAGTACTTCTGGCCTGAAATTTCTCTGCTCTATTTGTTCTCTTTGTTTAGTTTAGAAACACACTCTAAATGACAATATGCCAGTTAACCTGATGAAGAATTGAGTAGAGCAATTAACGATGTTTCATCAGACTTGGAAAGAGCAAGTTGATTAGGTAATTCTATCATTCATGATATTTCATATGCCATATGATAACTTCAGTTTAAATAATATGTTTAAAAGTGTAAATTTTAAAATTTTACAACATTGCTGTTTTATGGTAATGTTGATGTCAGGTGGTGCCTTGTGGAGATAATTTTTGCCTGTAATGGACAGATTTTTGCCTGTAATGGACAGATTTTGAGATGTACGTCATGTAACACGATATGCTTGCTGTGAAATTTTAAATTGTGTTGGGTAGTGTTTCAAACTTCTGAGTTACTCATGGAAATTCATAAGACTGTTGGTGATATACGCGTGCTCTGAATACTGGAGTTATGTTGGAGATATACATGGCACAACTCATTTTTAGATGAAATTTAAGATTATAATTATCTGAGGTATAGAGCTCTCCAAGTGCATATGTTTCAACTTGCAAGTTCATAAAAACAGGAGACCAGTTTCGGCTGAAGGATATATATACGTAAATGAAAAATCTGTTAAAAAATTCTACAGAAGTCAGATTTTTTAAGTTAAGTCGATCACAGCATGTAATCTAGTGTACGCCGATTATAAAAATTTCTGAATTTAACTGATAATCATTTGCTCGTTCCAACATTTATATTGATTTAAGTAGATGGAAATGTATTCTGAGGATGTGCAATAAAATGCTGGGAGAGAAATAGGTGTGAATTTATATCCCCGACAGCTTGGCAGACGTCTGTAATTTGAGAGAGAAAAAAATCATGAAAATGTCTTATCCTAAAGAGAAAAATATTACAGTGCGAAATTAAAATTAGATTTTTGTCCATCTGATATAGAGAAATGGAATGGAATTTTTTTACCTCAGTTGATGTTCATTGAAGAGTTCCACAAAAGTGCATTGTAAATTTGCCTTTTCATTTGATCTCTAGTGACATGCATACCTCATTCCGCCACTGCAAAAAAATATGACACTGAAAAATGTCTGTCGGATTTGACCTAGGCATACGTTTATATCTACATTCTTTCGGCTTTCAAACCGATTAGATTTCGTAAGACATAATGATGGTTTACATTGGTATTTTAGACTCAAAACTGCACCCAGTTTTGAAAGTACAAGATATTATGGCAAAAACCAGATCATAGTTTACCTCTAATGTACATATAGTCTCATTTTGATATATGATATCTCTTAAAAATCTGAAAAAGAACCTCGGGGAGATGGGAAGGAAATATCAAATTTTGGTAGAATTATAGATCAAAGCGAACACATACATATACATGTACTTTCATTGTTTTTTTTCTTCATTGTTTTTTTTTTTCCTTTTGACTGTAGCCATAAACCAGACAAAAAAAATTGTTGTGAAAAAAAATTAACATTAACTCATTTTTATTGATGTGTAAGGAACAGTTGATCACAGAAAATGAGATATATGAATGAAAATTTGAAGGATTAAATCTGTTTACAATAAAAGTACAATCTATATATATATGCGTTACACTCCAAGCTGATGAAGGTAGGACTCCTAGCATTTCTGCCAAGGAATTAACTTGTAGTTGGCACCTTTAAAATACAATGCCTGTCTCACAGTAGACATGTGGCATATACAGCCCTGAAAAAAGTCTTTTAAAAAAGGGTACTTTATAAAAAAAAAGATCTTTTAAAGGGTGGGATGTTACGTGAAAGTGCATTTTATACGAGTTAATGAGCTTTCGTTCCCATGAAATGATTTCTTAAGAATATTCTATACTAGGGGAGGTTCACGCGAGTTTTACATCTGTTATGGTTCACCGATTGGATCCATTTCACCGCACACAAAAGCGTTATTGTCCAGTTTTTATACGGAGCAAATTCAAAATACCTCTCAGTGTTCAGTCAACGAAGAATATTTGACCTACGGGAAGATCATGTAGCATCTAAACAACATATTGAGTTGATTTCTGAAAACATATACCGCATTATTCATTCAACAATAGGAATATTTACTGTAATATGATACCCAGATCTTTTTCATTTATACAGCAGTCACGACCCTTCGTTTCCAACAATAATTGCTATGATCTGTATCGTGCTCCTATAGAAAATGGAGACATATTTCATAAAGAAATGTATATTTCATATCTGAAAACCGTGACGAATGTACTTTCTTGTACATAGACATTAACAATACGATACAGATTTTTTTTTATTCATTTTTACAAGTGTACAGGTCTGAAATAGAGATTACTATTACTTCTTTATCCAATTTATGTTCAGCACATCTGGTTTCAGATTAAATATAACTTTCAATTTTGGAAATATAAGTGTAATTCAAAATTCCGTGACTGGAGATTTCTAGCTTTGTCAGCCAGGTTTTATATCCAACCTCTTAAATCTCTTTCGATAATATGATAGCTATCAATTTTATAGAAATATAACTTCTGTGCCCCTGTATCGTGTTTTAAGGTGACAGCTATTCCATGGCTTATAATGCTCGAGTACCTTTGCCTCATTTTAACATATTCAAAAAAACAATAGTCTTAATTGTTTTGACAGAACACATGTGTTTAACAATAAAAATTTCAATGACATATTCCTGAAAAATTGTTTATACATTGATATATGATGATTTTACTTCAATTTTCTCATGAAATGTGATTGATTTCATTCTGATGAAAATATTATAGTTAAAATTTAATGATTTTATATTATTTCTTGATTTGATTTTGATGCTTTATCATATATACCATTGACTCTCTTCAGGGCCTTCACAAGCAGTCACAATAATCATGTATCACACATTCATTCTAT
This sequence comes from Pecten maximus, assembly GCF_902652985.1. Lineage (NCBI taxonomy): Eukaryota > Metazoa > Mollusca > Bivalvia > Pectinida > Pectinidae > Pecten > Pecten maximus. Next base: position 18,613,385 of record NC_047027.1, read on the forward strand.
CAAATACATTTATTTGTATACACTTCTTTTTAATTAATGCAGTAGTTTCAGTTAATGAGTATGGTTATCCATTCTTCCTTAGCTTTAAGCTTGCAAAAGTCTTGTTTTTTCACTAGCATATGTATGGTAATTAACTCTAAATTTATTTGTAAGCTAATTAGTTTGAGATTAAGTGTGTTTTCACTAGCATATGTATGGTAGCTCTAAATCTATTTGTAAGCTAATGTAGCTTGAGAAAAAGTTCTTCGTTTATTCATCTGTAAGCTAAGCTTGATAAAAAGTCCTTCGTTTATTCATCTGTAAGCTAAGCTTGAGATAAAGTCTCTATTTTATTTTAGAATAATATTATTGATCTCAGCTTGTGGAGACTTAATGACACTGTTGATGATGCTTTAGTTAAACAACTCGTCTCGGAAATAGAAATTAAATTATTTGACGTTTCGTAGATTTATATGATGATTTTATCTAGATCAATCTAGGTCTAAAGCAGTTTCATGTTTAAAAGTCAAATATGATATTCGATGTCATAATAGAGTTCACTTTCACAAAATGATAACGTTTTTCATTAAATTGACGGTGTTTAAATATCCCCAACTCATAAACTACCATTATGTATACATATTCTCTCATACTCCATTCTTGTAGTTTGTGTATAGAGAAACCTCTTCTATACCAAATTGTCCTAAAACACACCAAACTTGTCAGGGAGCCTCATGTCCTTTAATGATCACAACCATCTGTACTTTGAACTGGAGATCATGAGAGGAGCTCTCCTGTCTCATGACTCGTCCTTATTTAAATAACAAAAGCTAATATGTTTTATTTATCTTGCTCTGGTTTACAAGCTGGATCACAGCAGGTGAAATTTCAAACCTACTGCGGAATATGACACCATGTCATTATAAAACCACCATCATGAAAATTTAAACAACCTTCATTCTTGTCTTTGAGCTCGAGATGTATGTCCTTTCTTTGACCGGAGTTGCCATCTCAAAGACGAAAAAATATATGACATTTTATGTAACTTGCCTGGTTGATTGACAGGTTTAGGCAACTCCCAGAAATATTTTATTATAATAACTACTTTTTATTTAAAATTATTCACATTTTACAAAATTTTACTCTTAAAATAAATTATCATTGGTTGATGTGCACTGTTAGGTGATTTTCTTTCCTTGGATAAATAATTTTACAACCAATTTGTTCTAAGCACTTAATTCTGTATTGATTAGACAACAGGGAAGGGAGTACCCAAAATCTTGTCCAGTATACTAGACAACAGGGAAGGGAGTACCTAAACCTTGTCCAGTATACCAGACAACAGGGAAGGGAGTACCCAAAACATTGTCCAGTATACTAGACAACAGGGAAGGGAGTACCCAATACCTTGTCCAGTATACCAGACAACAGGGAAGGGAGTACCCAAAACCTTGTCCAGTATACCAGACAACAGGGAAGGGAGTACCCAAAACATTGTCCAGTATACCAGACAACAGGGAAGGGAGTACCCAAAACCTGTTCCAGTATACCAGACAACAGGGAAGGGAGTACCCAAAACCTCGTCCAGTATACCAGACAACAGGGAAGGAAGTACCCAAAACCTTGTCCAGTATACCAGACAACAGGGAAGGGAGTACCCAAAACCTTGTTCAGTATACTTGACAACAGGGAGGGAGTACCCAAAACCTTGTCCAGTATACCAGACAACGAGGGAAGGGAGTACACAAACCTGGTCCAGTATACCAGACAACAGGGAGTTACCCAAAACCTTGTCCACTATACTAGACAACAGGGAAGGGAGTACCCAAACCTTGTCAGTATCCTTGACAACAGGGAAGGGAGTACCCAAAACCTTGTCCAGTATACCAGACAACAGGGAAGGGAGTACACAAAACCTTGTCCAGTATACCAGACAACAGGGAGTACCCAAAACCTTGTCCACTATACTAGACAACAGGGAAGGGAGTACCCAAAACCTTGTTCAGTATACTTGACAACAGGGAAGGGAGTACCCAAAACCTTGTCCAGTATACCAGACAACAGGGAAGGGAGTACACAAAACCTTGTCCAGTATACCAGACAACAGGGAGTACCCAAAACCTTGTCCACTATACTAGACAACAGGGAGTACCCAAAACCTTGTCCAGTATACTAGACAACAGGGACCTTGTCCAGTATACCAGACAACAGGGAAGGGAGTACCCAAAACCTTGTCCAGTATACTAGACAACAGGGAGTACCCAAAACCTTGTCCAGTATACTAGACAACAGGGAAGGGAGTACCCAAACCTTGTCCAGTATACCAGACAACAGGGAAGGGAGTACCCAAAACCTTGTCCAGTATACCAGACAACAGGGAAGGGAGTACCCAAAACCTTGTCCAGTATACCAGACAACAGGGAAGGGAGTACCCAAAACCTTGTCCAGTATATCAGACAACAGGGAGTACCCAAAACCTTGTCCAGTATACCAGACAACAGGGAAGGGAGTACCCAAAACCTTGTCCAGTATACCAGACAACAGGGAAGGGAGTACCCAAAACCTTGTCCAGTATACCAGACAACAGGGAAGGGAGTACCCAAACCTTGTCCAGTATACTAGACAACAGGGAAGGGAGTACCCAAAACCTTGTCCAGTATACCAGACAACAGGGAGTACCCAAAACCTTGTCCAGTATACTAGACAACAGGGAGTATCCAAAACCTTGTCCAGTATACCAGACAACAGGGAGTACCCAAAACCTTGTCCAGTATACTAGACAACAGGGAGTACCCAAAACCTTGTCCAGTATACTAGACAACAGGGAGTACCCAAAACCTTGTCCAGTATACCAGACAACAGGGAGTATCCAAAACCTTGTCCAGTATACTAGACAACAGGGAAGGGAGTACCCAAAACCTTGTCCAGTATACCAGACAACAGGGAGTACCCAAAACCTTGTCCAGTATACTAGACAACAGGGAAGGGAGTACCCAAAACCTTGTCCAGTAATTTTTTTCAGGGACAAATGATACACAGCATTTGATTGGTGCTTTCTTTTTTTAAAAGTTTTTTCCACCTCAAATGAGGTAGGGTTATCTGTTTCATTTCATCATAGAGACTAGCACTGGCTGTTGTCGGGAAGGACAGTATTCTCAGTCAACTAAAATTTTATTGGAGGTCTAAATCTTAAATGGTTTGAAATCTGTCTCTTGAATACGATTACAACAAGGTTTTATTTACATTTAAATCGTGTGCAAATTAAATTTTCCGTATTTGAAATGCGGGACAAATTATGTAATACGATCTGCAGGTAAGGCTTACCTGACGACACTCTGGACTTTACCACTGAATGAATTATTTATTTTATGTCTATGCACGATCCACAGAAAACGTTTTAGTAGAAATATCCTACGACTTTTCCTGGCATGTCATCTTAATAGCGCAGTATAATGAACCTGTCTAGGTTATAGAGTAACATGGCTATCATATATAACTTCTGCTTTTGAATGCAGAATGAGATTTTCATCCATATTCAAGAGGTTTTTTTCATATTTGAGAACACAATAATGACAGTGTCACATTGGCGGAGATCACATTGTAACCATACACTGTTCTCCGGTTCGTGGTAAACGTCTGACCTAAACCTATCCTGTATTACACTTAGGATTCCTTAATTTCCTGCATGGTACCTGCTCCAGGGGATAGTCTGCAAGAAAAAAATGAATCATAATTTTTTTTTAGCAATTTGTAAAAATATTTCAAGATGTCCAGCACCAGCAGACTACCGATTGGTAGTACACTGAATCCTCTCTCTTACAAAAGTGACATTCAGAAATAACTATTTAGCATGTAGGGTATATGTAGAAAGTTATGGTAGTCCTTTAGCATTGATGTTCACTATTATTTGGTTCACATGACAACATCATGAGCTATTCCCTTGACCGAATCTCTTCCCTTAACCAAGACTCTTCCCTTGACCATAAGTCTCTTCCCTTGACCAAGACTCTTCCCTTGACCAAGTCCCTTCCCTTGACCATAAGACTCTTCCCTTGACCATAAGTCTCTTCCCTTGACCACAAGTCTCTTCCCTTGACCATAAGTCTCTTCCTTTGACCAACACTCTTCCCTTGACCATAAGTCTCTTCCCTTGACCAACACTCTTCCCTTGACCATAAGTCTCTTCCCTTGACCACAAGTCTCTTCCCTTGACCACAAGTCTCTTCCCTTGACCAAGTCTCTTCCCTTGACCACAAGTCTCTTCCCTTGACCAAGTCTCTTCCCTTGACCACAAGTCTCTTCCCTTGACCACAAGTCCCTTCCCTTGACCAACACTCTTCCCTTGACCAAGTCTCTTCCCTTGACCATAAGTCTCTTCCCTTGACCAACACTCTTCCCTTGACCAACACTCTTCCCTTGACCAAGTCTCTTCCCTTGACCATAAGTCTCTACCCTTGACCAAGACCATCATCTTTATGTAAGCCTAGCTGTTATATCTCCTCCGAGATGAGACAAAAGTATTTATTTTATAAAACATTAAAATCTCTTGAGAATTCTTTCCAAATGTCAGAGGGGGGAAAAGAGGCATTGTATACTTTTGTTTAAATATTTATTCCAAAAGAGAAAAACAGAGGTAGTTGTTTCATTTCTGTCTGCCATTTCAATTAAGACACTCACGTCTTTGTTCTATGAAAGACACCAAGGTTGTTGGGGGCTGATATTTATATAATAGTGTGTAGGTTCTATTATATATAAATAATAAACAATATTTGTGTGTGGTTAGGTGGCTGCCTGTATGTCGTATAAACAATATTTGCTATGTGATACAGTCCGGTTGATTGACCTGGGAGTGGACCACATCGACAGATTATCAGCCGATCTTGATGTGATACCTGAAGTATATATATATCGCCACTCTGATAACGATTACAGACTACTCACAATAACAGTCAGTTAATTTGGAGCGGCTGATGTCACAATACATTATAAAAAGTGAAATTTTATTGAAATAATGGCAACAGCTGGTTTTTAAACAGCACATAAAATTTAAATTACTGGTTAGATGAAATGAAACTCTTTAGAATTATGTTATTCTATTTTAGCGAGACATTGATAGTTTGAGGTCCAGGGCGGTCAGAATGTTTTTCATTACTGACCTGCCCATTACAGATTTGGTGCCATGACCACTCTGATTGTAAGCTTCGTCAGAGTGAAGATTTTGTGAAGAAGGTAATAGTGTAAAAGTAGATTCTTTAGAGACAAAGAACCTGGGCTATGGTTGTCGTCAGGGAAAAGATTTCGTCAAGAAGGTAGTAGTGTTAAATTAGTAAGTACAAAGTCACCTTACTAGCTCCAACTAATGTGAATTTACCTTTAGCCTAGTGGTAGGGTGTCCTGGAGACTCGGAGGTTGCTTGTTCGACCCCCATCGCTAGATGTCATTTTTCATTACTCTTTCCTATAACATTGTGTTGCTCTCTGTTGTGACTGCATGGTATTGTTAGACATGGTTTGTTGAATAAGGTTGATGGTAGCTTTTCAGTCGTCTGAGACAAAGTCTGACACTTTGCTGTAGTTTATAAAGGGAAATAACATTTTTGACTCATTTGTTTGATTTCTATTGGAATTCGCTTTAACTTATTTGTCAACATTATCAGTATGGGATGACAGCCTGGTGGTATGCACGTGTTGGCCCTGACTGCCCCCTGGTCTGATGGGCAGGGCCAAAAAGGGTCAACTTCACTTAAATATTTCAAAACTCAGGTGACTCAGGTGACCGTTAGGACCCATGGGCCTCTTGTTCAGTCATGATCTTGGATGTTGTTTTCCGTTGGACACTAGGTATTGTTAGACATGGTTTGTTGTATATCGTGGATGGTAGTTTTGAGTCAATATGTTGGATATTTCTGTGCTGTTTTCTCACTTGTACACAAGGTGTCATTAGACGTGGTAAATTGCTGTGTACTGTGGGTGGTAGTGTTTTGATCGTGTGCCGTTTATTATAAAGCCATCGGTTACTAGAGCAAGTTTGAGTAAAGAAGTCTAAGATCCCAAACCATGTGACAGTTTTATGTGTACTTTCATTAACCTTAACACTGTACGCAGACTGTAAGCCTACTGTAAACCATCACACAATCTCGGATACTGTAAACGGTCGTCACAATCTTCTGTACTGTAAACGGTCGTCACAATCTCTGATACTGTAAACGGTCGTCACAATCTCCTGTACTGTAAACTGTCACAATCTTCGATACACCTCAGTAGCTGTTAATTATAGGTTGACAAGTGCACAATGATTTTGTACACCAAACTAATACATTACAGTTGGGTTGTGGGTTTTAGGGCTTTCGTGGACATGATTATTTAAAATCTAGGAAATAGCATTGATAATATTTCTTATGTAGTCTAAAGCTGAAAATTGAGTGGTCGGGTGGTAACACACTTGCCTTAAATGCAACCAGAGTTCAATTCCCCATTTGGACGTGAAAAGTTATAGGGGTCACGTGCACCTGCCCGACCACATGAGTTCTGGTTTCCTCAGTGTGGTAAGACCCCTTAAGATCCCTGGTACGCTTCCATCTGAGCAAATATAAGATTGAATAACTTTTTTTCACAATTGTTGTAAAATTGATAAAGTTTAAATTTTAAAGCTAGAAAGTAAAGATAATAAATTTTGGCTTTTAAACTATTATCAAAGATATAACAGGATTATAATATTGCTGCTAAAGAGGTACAAAGATACTTCTTAACAAAATGGTCTAAGGTTTATATATTGTTTCTCTGTTTTACTGTCTGCATGCCCTCAAGTTGAGAAGGTTATCAGAGATATGGTACTGTCAGGAATCATTGATATAGATACTGTACTGAGGTCTTGTATCAAGGTTGTTCTTTTTGGGTTAAGACATTATTGGTGTGTAGTTGAATTGGAATTTGTTTTCTCTTCCATATTTAATGACTTCTCTTTAACTGATTAAATACAATTTTTTTAAAAGCTCATTTTGGATCTGAGAGGTTTATACATTTATATTTATTTTTATCGAAGTCGGAATCAGCTGTACAATTTTCACAACCCTTCTCCGGGTTTTTTCAGGATCATAACTCTAAATTTAGCCCATGATAATTTTAGTTAAGTATCTGAACTGTAAATCCTCATAGATACTGTGATTGGAGGGGTCATACAATGTTCACAGACATTTTCCAGTTTTTTTTCAGGATCGTAACCCATAGTCCATAGTTCAGTACTTATGTTGTGAATCTAAATCACGGATCGTCCGATGTATCTTACTTATATCTCAGACAATAGATTCTATGTTTGTATATAGACTAGGATTTGTATTCAAGTTTTGTTGATGTTTACTCTCTGGTAGAACCAGGTGTTAAATCTTACGAAAACATAAGTATTGTCCCGCCAGACGTTTCTATTGGCCAATTGAAATCTGTTTTCCTCAGTAATTGTCAGATCTATTGAAAACCGTGTTTGTAATCCCTTTAAATGTGGGATAATGCTTTCTGAAACGTGTTTAAGAATAGGTACACTCACCTAGGCCTAGATATAAAATAAATATTTGCTTGGTCACTGAGGCATATTGACCAGGCTGGACCTTAGTGTCCAGTTAGCAATTATCTGGGCGTAATGCTACAGTGGTTTGTGAGCATAATCAAGAAGGTGCGTAATACTGAAAATGAAAAGTATTCAGTCAACTGTCTGCATGTTATTTATGTATTTGTTTGTTTATTTAGTTATTTATAAAACATTCTTTATAATGGTTTATAAACTTGTATCAAAAAAGTTTATAAAAACTATGAAGAATGTTTTACATGTGAAGCTTCGATTCATGTTGGAACTTTTTGGAAAAAGAAGATATGTTTGTTAGGAAAGTAGCATACAGCCTTAAGCAAATATTGTTCCATACAGTTCTACCCCATTAGAAATGTTTGTTAAAAATATTTGTTAGAAAAGTAGCATACAGCCTTAATCAGATCTGTTTCCCTACAGTTCTACCCCGTTAGAAATGGACTGCCTCCATTTTCTTCTCACCTGGAATTAAACCTAGGATGACCTGTCACAGGTATACACAATAACTGACCATGATTCTCATTTCCTAGGCCGAGAGGATGACATAAGCTTGTAGCAGTCCAGTGTGATATTGACCAGTATGTGGTCTTTTCTTTGACAATGTTTGTCCAATGTTAGACTGTTCTCCATAAAATCGTTTTATTGACCATTATGTAGATATAGCTGTTTCAGCTGTGACCATAGTGTGAAACTGACTGTCCAGTCTAAATTTTTGGTGACCAGTATAAATCTATAGTTGTTTGAAGATGTCTTGCTGTGCTTTCCGAACACTTCCACTCCCCATAATAGTGTTTTAGACTGATTTTGTGAGCCTCATAAGGTTTTGCCACAAGTCCACGATGGAAATTTTTGTCACTTTACGTCAAGACTTTACCAATGTGTGTTTACTGTATGAGAGTCTTTTGTAACCTAAAGCTCTATTCCTTACAGGCCTATGATAAGCTCTGCAAGACTTCCTGCAGGTGTAGCTGTCTAATTTGATCACCAGTCAGACTTTATCAATGTGTTATTTACTTCATATACGACTGTTTTGCGTACATAAGCTCTAGATATGGTTTTGCCACAAGCCCAGGATGAGCTGTGTGATACTTCCAGCCAGTGTAGCTGTCTATTTGTACCACTTGTCAGACTTGACTACTTGTAGACTATAGGCTCTATATTATTGCCACAAGCCCATGTGAGCTGTGTGAGACTTCCTGTTTTGTAGCTGTCTATTTTTACCACTAGTCAGACTTGACCAATGTAATACTGGACATTGTCTACACCTATTGTAGATTGACAGGGTGAAAAGAGATAAAGATCTTGGGACAATTAGTTTGACCACTGTCCAGTGCCTCGGGACACTATCCCTATACACCTGGATTAGCAGCTTGACCATCTAGTCTTTTGTGTGGCCAGATTAATGGGAAGATTTACCTGACAGTCGGCAGATATCTACAGAAAGTCGTTACAGGTAAACAACAACAGCTCGTAATCCCTAAATTGTCAGGTATCTATCTAAGACAGACAATTCTTATTCATTTTAACTCGTAACTAGTCATCCATGACCCTTAAGAAAATGAGAAATTGAAATTTGAAGATGCTCAATTAATTTAATGTTTTATTAGCAAGAACTTTTATACGTCTTTTGATTGGATGTTTCATGATAATGTATAGACGATGCCTTTGACCCCTATATGACGATCCACAACCATGGAGCCTTACTCACGTTCAATGAACCGTGAAAGGGGACGATTGAGAGGTCTTAATCAATCTGTCAGAATTTGTCACCAGCAGTCATCAATGGTTGACCCGTTAGTTTTATTACGAGTCATTGGACGAGTATAAGCCTCTAGCACGTGTTATAGGACAGACAAAAAAAAGGTGTCGGGGCAGATCATCACTAGAGAGACTTGACAAAAGTAGCATGACGATAGACAAAGAAGGTGTTCAGGTGAATGATCTATGATTTGTGTGAAAAGATTTTACAAAAAAAAAAAAAAAAAAAATCTTAAAAGATAGATCTAAAAGTTTCTGACGTGACGTGTTTTGTTTGGAAGCGTTTTACTGAAAGACAAACTGGATTAAACGAAGTGTTGATGTGGATGGATTATCTCTGTTCTGGCTGAAAGGATTTTATCAAAAACTCTAAAGGATATAGACTGAAAAGTGTTGAGGTGAGTTATTTGAATTCTGGTTGAAAGGATATTATTAAGGGGGAAAAAATGAGAAAAAGACTGCACCAAAAAGGTGTGAGACGAAGAATCTGTCTGGAGAGAATTTAGACCCTGAAAAAAACAAACGATAGGCCAAGAAATTTGTCATTGGTGAATTATTTTGTGTTTTCCATATGAGAGGGCTGGTTTTGCCATAATTATAAGTAAAGAATATTATAGAGGTGTTAGGTATGGAGCAATATACTTCCTGTTCTGAATGTGAGTATCCTGACATTCTCTGTACAAAGGAATACAGAGAATAATTCTTTACTGAAGTATGACTTCCTGTCTCCAACAGACAAAATTTTGATATTTTTAAGAAGATTGAGATAATACACCAAAAAATAGAAATTGTATCAGATATATTGTAGTAAAGAGGATTGGATTGACACAATTAAAAGTGATAAGGTGACTTTCTTTTCAAATAGACAGAATTATGATATTCTTTAAGGAGATCGAGAAAATACACCAAAATTGATGCTGTATTTAAGTGCATTGTATTAGAGAGTATATTCCATTGCATTGACACAAACGATCAATATTTCCACCAAATTTTGAGTCACAATTATATTGTAGGAAAAGTTTAAAAAAAAGAAGAAAAGAAGTTTAATTTTCAGCAATATGATAGATATGGGTTAAAATGGCAAACATTTTGTAAATATTTTTTAGATATGAAATATGATCTGTCTCCTGAATTTATGCACCATATGTAAAATATCAAATTTTTCATGTATTTGTGTAGACTGGAATTTAATTAACACATTATGACGAGATAAGGAGACATGTCTTCTGTCTGTGGGACTGGTGTAGATTTTAGTATTGTATGTGATAATCATATTTGTGTTTTTCAATTGAATATTTTCATGCCAATTGCTTAAATTACACTGCAGGTATATAAGGGTAGCTCTGATATTCAGCCATATGGACAAGGGCAACTTTTGTGCAGAGCACGAATTATAGGTAGTTGTGTCCTATCTCATTACAAAGAAATGGTAATTGAAAAATTGCTTTGTCCCTCTAACATTTTTAAAAAGTTTAACATTGAAATATTCTTGTTCTTGTGTGTCGAGTCAAATTTTGTCAAGAATTTAACAAGCAGATTTCATGATGGAATCAATTATTGTTATTTTTATATTTGTCGGTCTTCTATACTGACTATTTAAGTGGAAGGATAATTGACGTATTTCGTAAAGATCATGTAATTTTAAAAATCATAATTGATTTACTTCCTTAATGAAATATAGACCTGACATGTCATATATATCTTCCGTTTTTAATCATAATGAAAACAAATTATTAACCTGGTACAAAATAAACATTAATTTATTATCAATGTCCTCAGATAAATATCTATATATGGGTCACCTTGAACAGGAAGTAAGGTCAGGTTTTCTTGTCTGACCCCTGGGTGGTTTATGAATATACTGTCAAAAGTCACATGGTTCTATTTACAATCCATCATATTTCCCCTAGGGAGCCTCTTTATATTATGTGTTTAACACCCCCCTAAAGCTCCCCCTGTATACTTTTGTAAATTTATATACTTTCTTTTTTAAATTCATTAGATTATCAGTTTATTGCTGAACTATTCCTAAAGTGTACATCTCAAAATGACTATTTTTTTTATCCATTATGAAATTACCCCATGGCAGGCCCCAGATCTTTATGATTTGTGAGAATTGCCCCATGGAAGGCCCCATGAGTAGATATTATGAGTAATTAGTACACCTGGACAGGTGATGGATTGACCTGACACCTGTCTACAACACGAGCACACATATTTCTACTGTACATCAGGATTTTTTCCTACATTTTTTTTACGAATCACCACAAATTGTCGATGACTTAAGCGTGACCGATACATCTTCACTGTCCATATCCACCCGACACCATTGACCTTGAGTTTACATGTTTTAAAATGTTCTAATATTTCTCTTCAATCCAGAGGTCAAATTAAGGCCATTGGAAGTGATGGAAACTATAAGAAATTAAATTAATATATATATGTTCTCAAAGCATGCACTAAGAACACAGATAATGAATTTGCAATAATAGATGTTCACATAAATAACAATAAGATTAAATAGTAATTTATTTAAAGCTTAATTAGCTCACAAATAAGCCCTCCCCAAACTTAGAAACTTTTACCCTAGAGAAGTGGGCTTATTTGAGGTTAAATATGGTATTTATGTGTTTTGCCATATACACCAACCAGTACTCGTTCTTTGATATAACTTCCAGAATCATTTAACAGTTTGTATAACACACAGTCTCATAAAAAAAAAAGATTTTAATCAATATCATAACAATGCATCATTTTATCTATCCATGAATTAAAAAACACCTGACTTAGCAGAATATCTTTTTATATAATTACTGGCTTCCCTGAGACAGGTCCAATTTAGATTTCAATTAAAACGAAAAGTTAGATAGATTTAATTACAAATATCTTATTACCTAATATAGATGTCTTATTAAGAAATTTAATTGACTTCATTTCTGATTAAAGGAAATTTAAACAAAATCTCGACAAATCTTCCCGATCTCAATAATTAAAAAATACTAGTTAGTATCACATTTCTTGTAATCTTAATTAAGGAAGATTTTAAATCTTTCTTTATGACTTATAAGACTATCGCAGAATAAGAATAAATTGCCTGAGCTGTTTATTCTAGAAACGGCCTTGATACTTCAAGTATCTATAAGTCTTTCTTGCAACTGTTGATAATTTTACGCTGATATCTAACGACATATAATTGCTTACAGGTCATGATCCATTTTAAAGTCATTAATGTTTATAGAAAGTATATTGTCTGGAACTCTTGTCAAGGAAATAATCAAATCTGCGTTTGAAACAAACTTTCTGTGTGTGAATTTCGATCTGTAGTAGTGTCACTGGTACAGACTTCTGTAGAGCTTATCTCATTGGACGAGCCTAACTGTTATCTTTTATCTCATTGGATGATGTCATTATTAGCATTAGGACTCCTGTTGCGTACCTGGTTGAGAAATGTCATGGCTGTCCATCGATTGATGTAGACATACAGGTGTTATATAGCGTGACTATATGTGATGTTTACACATGTAAGTACTGACACACACTCCCAGAAAACATGTCATGTGTGTATTTGGTAATTCGTATTTTATTGATTCTAATAACATCGATTACACATTATAAACATGCCTGTTTTTTCATTGATTTTGTAATTTTCATTGATTTTGAGATTCTGATATTTGAGTCCTGTAGTTGTCCTTTTCCTGTCCGACTTGTCAATTTTAAGTGCACTATATCTCTTAGAATTGGGATATCAAAATTTTGGATGTAGTGTTCTGGACTAACCTGAAAAATATTCCTACAAAAACTGCTTAGTTCATATACTAATTCATAACTTTAGTATTGGTTTAAAAGATCTTTTAACTTTTAAACATAAAATCGTTTAAGTCCTGAGCAATCGTTTTGATTACAATATCTTTCCACCTGATATTTTATGCCGATTTAACAAATGCTCATTGTGTCCTAATACGCAACACCAAGTGGGCGGGCTCACCTGAGATAAGGCCCTAATCTATTGTGGTTCCTATCATCTGTTACTATGGTAACTGTGATCTCCAACATCTGTATACCTCATTATGATCGAGATATTAATACTCATAGATATAAATAGGTATTTATAGATACAGTCAGCGTTACCTGACTTTATTACCTGTGCGCAGGTGAATGTTTACCTGTATATAGATAAATAATGCTGTCCTAGGGTAGATAATGTTACGATTGATGTTCCCCAATTAGATAAATAATGTGTATTTTGATTCTGAGAAAAATTGTCACTCTATATACCGTATTTATGTGCAGATAAACTCCTGTCCACAAATAAGCTCATATTTATTTGAAAATAAACTCCTGTCCACAAATAAGCTCGCTAGCTTCTTCATTTTTTCAGAATAATTGATTTTAGAATAGTTAGATAAATGGGGTTCAAATTTCCAAGATAACTTTTACTTAGGGGGGGGGGGGGGGGGGTTGGTGGAGGGGAAGGGTTTATTTGAGGATAAGTATGGTATATAAACAAGGAATATTACTTGTCATTGCACCGTCCAGCAGTTTGATAGGAATTATTTCCTTGATAAAAATGTCATGTATTTCGTCTATCAGGTATAGATCTCATCACAATCCTGAGATCTGAGTTATACATGTACATAATTCATCAGAACATAATGAGATTGTAGACTTGATAGCTGTTGATAAATGGATTGTTGATTCAAAATTAATTTTTTTGTGTATAATTCTTAGATTTGTGTTTTATTCAAAATTAATTCACTTCTGTTATCTTAAAAGAATTATGAGATATTGAGATGGATCTGTAGGTCATTATGTTTTAAGTTAGATCTGGTGATTCTCACTAACATCACAATAATTTATAAACTCCAGGAACTGTATACTTGTAAAACAAAATAGATATACTGACTATGAATACAGATTAAAAATTCATCAGCTGGAATGTCATAAGGCCATGATAACAGAGGTAAAACCCATTGAATAAATAAATAAAACAGTTGAAAGCAGGTTAGTGATTAAATAATTACAAGATGTAAATTAGAAATAAATTTCTTATCGGCACTTTTCCCAGTACCCTATCACCAACAACACAATCTATACCCACAGGGACGAGTTTTAATCAGGCTGAAAATTAATTGATGTGAAATATTCATGTAATGATACAGAGAACAAAAGAGTATATTGATCCATTCACGCAGTTGAATATACAGTTTCACAGCTGTCGATGTTCTTTATTACACGAACATTATTGATCTTGTATATCAACGATATAGGAATATCAAGTCAGAAAATTTGATAATGGTGTCAACATTCATCATATTATCTTACTTACACAATAAAATGGAATAAATTAATGATATATTTATCCAAGTCTAATACTCTACATCAGTAAGGCCCCGAATCAGTATACCGTACCAGGAATGTAATGATATAGGAGTCGGACTTGGCTGAACACCTGGGTGGCCAGCGAAGCTCAGGTGGTTAGAGCACCGTCTAGAGTTCCGCGGTCCTGGGTTTGAGTCCCTGTCTGGTTATTTCAATATTTTGTCCTCTCCTATTACATAAGGGTGTCCACATATTTCAAGTGGTTAAGTGTCTGTCTACAGTTCAAATGGTTGAAGTGTCTGTCTACAGTTCAGAGGTCCTGGGTTCGAGTACCCATAAGGTCATTGTATTTCCCTTCCCCTGTTACATATAGCGCCCAACTAAATACCCTCAGAAGGTGGTGTGGGGTCTCCTGTGTCTCGGTCAAATGGTTTCTTGACGGAGTGGGGAATGTAGTAGAACTGGACTGGGCTGAACGCTGATGGACAGGTTAGGTTTTGGTTTGGTTTGTTTTTGTTTAACGTCCTATTAACAGCCAGGGTCATTTAAGGACGTGCCAGGTTTTGTAGGTGGAGGAAAGCCAGAGTACCTGGAGAAAAACTACCGGCCTACGGTCAGTACCTGGCAACTGCCCCACGTAGGTTTCGAACTCGCAACCCAGAGGTGGAGGGCTAGTGATAAAGTGTCGGACACCTTAACCACTCGGCCACTGCGGCCCCTATTGAAGGACAGGTAGCCGAAATGGTTACAGATCCTGGAGTCAAGTCCCAAACTGATCATTGCATTTTCCTATATTAAATAACGATCCTCTCTGTCCTGTCTGCCTCCAAGTTGTTACTTAAACAGTCTCTCTGAAATTTTATTCATGGACTCCGTCTGATATCATTTCTAAATGATAATTCAAACTGTCTGTCTGAGATTTCTGTATTAAAAGGCGATAAGGTTCTAAAATAGTTCGGTTCAGGCATTTAAAAATAAAATAATGAATTTCGATTTTTGTCATTAAGTCTGACTCAATATCTAATTGAAATCAATAATTCTCTCGCCAATATCTGGTTGGTAGCTTTTATTGTATGAATATAAAATTAGCGCAAGTCAAACAGAAAAATCAGGAATGTGGTCCGACTGTATTTAAATTTATCAATTGGGTATTCTACAAGGTTGTTTCAACCTGCAGTTAATGAGCTTGTAATTACCGCAGGTAAATTAAGTCCTACCTGTGAGGTGAATGAAGGACACACACATTGATTACAATTTACCTTGTAATGATCCAGGTGGGCGGGGATGGCTGATGTAAATATCCTTGAGATTTGAACTGAAAAATTACGTTAAACTACGAAGAAGTTTTTAAGTAAGATTTTAATTGAATGTTTGTTTTTTGAAGCCATTTTAAATTTAAACTACGAAGAAGTTTTTAAGTAAGATTTTAATTGAATGTTTGTTTTTTGAAGCCATTTTAAGTTTAAAACTGTTTGCATCTTAAAAGACTTCCATAATTATGTTTTGAAGGATGCTTGTTTGTCTTGAAGGACTGCCACATATCTTTAAGCCAGCATGACTTTTATAGCATGAAGGACTTTCAACTGTAATTGAAGGACTTTTATGCATTTGATGGACTGGTACATATTTTGGAACCAGGACTTTTTTATGTCCTGAAGGAATTTTTCAAGTTCAGAAGCAGATTTTAACCTGTCTTTGAGAACATTTATGAGTATTGAAGCTGTTTTGCATATCTTGAAGGACTATTACATGTCTAAGTATTTGCAGTTTGATGTCTGTAACTAAACTATTTGTTCATATAGTTGGGTTCAATAGAGAAAATATGGAGAAGAGGGTACAACTCAAAAGTTTTCCCTTAGAAACAGTAATAATTTTCTTCTTATTTAAACATGATAGTGATCAGAATTATTTTTAAGACAACTGGTATTACTGAAGTTTTAAAGTATGAGTTCACTAAACTGAATGTAATACCTAGACGTATACCTACATGTTCTTTTTATAAATAAAGAAAACGTTTACAACAGAGATAAAATCTCATACCTGAAAAATCATTGGAGTATAAAATAATAAATAAACTTCCTATGTACCTGTATGTGTTTTTACTATAGATTCCTCATGGCACTTTGATCTTGAACAAGCCAAGATTTCAAGTGGGGTGAAATTCTCGGCTAATTTGTAGATCTCAATGATTAAAGTCTCTATTTATTCAAAATTTTCTACCTGGAAAATTTTTTTTATTAATCTGAAAGTAGAAAATGTGACAGACAAAACAAACTTTAGTATATTAACATTGCAGGTGTAGTCGTTTGGAGAAATAATCGAATGTTGAAAAGGTGATAAAATTATTAGGTTGACCGAATGAAGTAATATTTTTATTTTTATTCTTACAGTTGAAGGACTAGAAAACACTGAGAACTGTTGGAATTCCTTTGAGGAAATAGTGTGGATTTTATAATTACGACAGAGGAAAGTGTACCCAAAGATTCCATTGTCACTGGATTAAAAACCTGAAATAAATCAAGAATATCGTGATAACTGGACCTTTCCTGTGGAATTATGTGATTCACTCGTGGATGGCCATTGTGAATTTAAATGTGAAATTTTCTGATGAGTTTGGATTATACAAGCTGTCCACATCACGTAGATAGAGTGGATTGAGTTCAGTGGATCGACTGTGTTACATGAAGCCTCTTATTTCTCCGCAGTATTTGTGACAGTCGAGGAGATGTCATGTGGATTTTACATCTTACTTACGCTAAGTCTTAGTCTCGTAATAGTCCCAGGTAAGTCTACATCTTACTTAGATTAAGTCTTAGTCTTGTAATAGTCCCAGGTGAGTCTTCATCTTACTTACGCTAAGTCTTAGTCTCGTTATAGTCCCAGGTAAGTCTACATCTTACTTACACTAAGTCTTAGTCTGGTAATAGTCCCAGGTAAGTCTACATCTTACTTACACTAAGTCTTAGTCTCCTAATAGTCCCAGGTAATCTTCATCTTACTTACGCTAAGTCTTAGTCTTGTAATAGTCCCAGGTAAGTCTATATCTTACTTACTTACGCTAAGTCTTAGCCTCGTAATAGTCCCAGGTAAGTCTATATCTTACTTACGCTAAGTCTTAGTTTCGTAATAGTCCCAGGTAAGTCTACATCTTACTTAGACTAAGTCTTTGTCTCCTGAGGACCCTGACTGGATATGAATTATTAGAAATGATAGATTAATAGTTATGTGAGGGTCATGACTGGATAAGAATTAGAAACAAAAGAAGTTGTGTAAGGCAGATTAATAGTTATGTGAGGGTCATGACTGGATAAGAATTAGAAACAAAAGGAGTTGTGTAAGGCAGATTAATAGTTATGTGAGGGTCATGACTGGATAAGAATTAGAAACAAAAGAAGTTGTGTAAGGCAGATTAATAGTTATGTGAGGGTCATGACTGGATAAGAATTAGAAACAAAAGAAGTTGTGTAAGGCAGATTAATAGTTATGTGGGGGTCATGACTGGATAAGAATTAGAAACAAAAGAAGTTGTGTAAGGCAGATTAATAGTTATGTGAGGGTCATGACTGGATAAGAATTAGAAACAAAAGTAGTTGTGTAAGGCAGATTAATAGTTATGTGAGGGTCATGACTAGATATGAATCAGAAACAAAAGAATTTTGAGGGTGGGGGTGTCTTGGTTGGATATGAATTAGTAACAATTGAAGTTTAATAAAATTTCTGACTGAATATGAAATTAGAAAAAGAAAATGTTCTGTGACATTCTGCCAAGACTGGATAGGAATTAGGGTCCTGACTGGATAAAAGTTCACTAAGATAGTCGTTGGAAGAGAGAGGACAGAGAAAGGGTCCCTGACTAACACCTGACGAGTTTCTATAATGATAAAGCCGACTGATAGGTTATCAGGAGTTTGACAGAGTTAGATAGATATGTGTCTCTATGTTTGTCCGGTAGAGGTTGGACATCCACAGATAGAGAGTTCCAAGTCCTATTAACTTGTGATACCGTCTGTATGATAATTAGGTTGTAATTGATTTGACCATCCTTTCACATACTGATGATCTCCATATTTTGGGGGGAAATAAGAGTCTGTTTTTTATCCAAATTTTGACATAAATTACCAGCAATATTGCAAATCTAACTACTATGAAATGTTAATCCGAACACCTTCGTTCCCAGTCCAAACCGTCCGGATTACGAGTTTTCCGGACTGCCGAATTTCGTGTACCTCAAAAAAATTGTCATGTAAGAGTTATCTCCCTTGATTATATACAATCCGGGACGTTTCATAAACTTGTCAGACTTTTTAACAATAACTATACTTATGTTTCTGATATGATTCTTGTTTTGTTTTGTTGAAGTAAAAAATAAACTATGTTTTTAAAAGAACATGTAAAGTGAAAATCGTTTTATTTATAGCGGGCATATGTGACCTATAAACAACACACATGTGTCACGTCCCGGAGGTTCACAATCAAGTAGAAATTACAAACGTTAAATACCTTAAATAAAATACCCGGATTTTACAACTTACCGTCAGTCCATGTTTTTTTGATGATTTTTACGTACCAGAAACCCCAAGCTATCTATTTAAAAGTACGCGACACCAGCGAGAACTACACAAGATGTCCGATAATTATTAAACCCGTATTCACTTAACAATGTGACGCTTAGTTAAGTATCAGACGACTATTGACTAATTTGTGTGTAATCAACCTAGTTCTTGTGATCACTGCTTAATACGTAAATCATTCAATGAGTCGTCGTTTCACGTAACGGTGTTACAAAGCCGATATTCGTGTTTACCCAATAAAAATGTTAATGATGTTAATTACCGATCATAAATTTATTACATGTATTTGAGATTGATTAATTATCGTATCACGTACTGTATGTTTGTGCATAAATTCTGTAACATTTAGGTCGTAGAGAAAAAACAATGTACCGTTATAAAAACAAAAGCTACACATTGTAACACAGGTAAACACCCGGGGCTATGACCTGGCAGCGGTCTCTATGACTACGCACAGTGTCAAGCGATAGTCTGTACAGCTGTCGACACGGGTGACTTGCCCCGACATTTTTTTCTCCTCGTGGTGAAAAAATCGTCCGGATTATTGAGGGAAATTTACTAATGAAAAGTACGTTCCGTTCCCAAAATGGGCTTCCGGAATCGGAATCCGAATTTCCGGACTGGTGAGTACAAATAACGTTACGGAAATCCGTTCCCGTGCATTTCCGTCCGGACTGTGAGTTTTCCGGACTATCGGCTTCCGGATTATCGCGGGTCCACTGTACTATGAAATGTTAATCTTGACTGGATATTCATAGTGGAGTGTTTGGACACTGTATAGAACACCTAAGTAACTTAAAAGATTACATAAGAGGAGAATTCTCCAGCATGTCCCCATACTATCTATGTTGGTGTTGGTGGCCGAGTGCTAATATCCTGTTACCAAGTGTATAGGACCTAATATAGACTCTTTATTATCAGGTAGACAGTATTTATCTGATCTGGGAAGAGTCACATCGGAAATTGTGGGAAGGAGTAATAGGGAAGATTACTTATGGTTGTTGATACCAATATGGCTTGTAGAAGTACAGACTATTTCAAATAGATTTGACATGAATTAAATGAAATCTAAAAAAAAAAAAATGAAAGAAAAAAAATCAGTTTTAGCTGAAAATTTGATTTGACGTGAATTGAATGAAATCTTAGAAGAAGAAAAAGATGAAAAACATCAGCTTTAGCTAAAAATTCTAACTGCTATTATTAAAGTGTTTCACTTGCTACTTATGTTAAGGTAACAAACATGCTACTCTCTAGTCTGCCCTTCACTGGACTTTTGATTTGTGTTAGAGTTATCTCAAAATATTGTAAATTTTATATCAATAGCAAAAGTGAAAATAACAAAGACTTTAATCAGCTGTTGCAAGCATTTATGATCTGGTATCAAAGTTTTGATGGGTCTGAAAATTGTTTCACTGTAAACATAGATGTAATCGTTATATAAATCTTCATGCTGAAGCATTGGGCTTGATAAAGATTAATTTGTGCGCTAAAATTTGAGTGCACTAAAAAATTAAAACATGACATCAGTAATCAACGACTGAGGGGGAAAATATAAAAATATAAGGTATAAAATAAAATTGTAGATATTGATTTTTACTGGGTTGGTTGATAGTAGGTAAATTTGTGATTTAATACAGTGAACTTCATATTTTTTTTATACCTACTCAAAAGATAAAAAGTGAAACAAATTGAATCTTGAATGATATTTTTTTTGACACTACACATCAATATAATCAAGCATCTCATTTTTACAGGTGTAATTTGTACATCATGGAAGACAGAGCCTACGGATGTGTCGGTCCGGGTCCACCAAGAAGCAATTCTGATGTGCGAGGTCAACGATCGTGGATCAAAAGTTGTGGCCTGGAATAAACAAGGAACAATATCTGTTAATTCACAAATTATCAACTCGCAGTATCAAGGACGATATGTTATTGAGGGAGAGTTCAACCTCAAAATCTTCAATGTTACGATAGCGGATGATGGAGAATTTGTGTGTACAGTACAGAACTTTACCAATGGCAATGCGTATCTTAATGTACTGGGTAAGGAACTATTATCTTATGTCCATTTGATGGTGGAGGGGGACAACAAAATCTGTTCTAAGCCTGAGCGATTTCGTAATGCCATAATCTACATATAATTAGATAATTAGAACTATTTTACTAAACATCTGAAAAGGCA
Organism: Pecten maximus; assembly: GCF_902652985.1. Lineage (NCBI taxonomy): Eukaryota > Metazoa > Mollusca > Bivalvia > Pectinida > Pectinidae > Pecten > Pecten maximus. The sequence goes on from NC_047027.1 coordinate 18,634,771, forward strand.
AACTGTAGTGCTCATTCTTAGAAAAAACTTAGAAAGACTAACCTGTTTCACTATAGGTTCAGTGAGGTAGCCACCAGCTACTACATGGAGACACTGCTTCAGAATGAACCTGCCTTTTGAGAGGGTGATTAACCAGAAAACAAATATCCTGCCAGAAAAATTTAGGAACAGATAAAGTAAAAATGGATTAAAAAATGCAAAAAGAAATTTTGATGGGATATTTAATTTCCTATTTCTTTACTTAAATTTTAATTGTTTAATTTAATTTATGGGTGATTAATGATGTTTGATTCTATTTCAGTGCCACCTGGAGCTCCAAATTTACAAGTCAATGATACCAGACCAAGTCTAAATGAAGGGGACTATGTTTCTTTAACCTGTTACTCCTCTGGTGCTAATCCTGCCCCATCATTTCGATGGACAAGGAAAATTGATGGGACCAAAGAGGATGTTCCTTCTAGTGCTATTTTGTCTGAGAATGTTCAGGCCAAAGGCCAATCTTCTAGTCAAATTGTGATAGCTCTGAGGCCAAGAGACAATGGAGCCGAATATATGTGTGAAGTTTTCAACAGTTTAAATGCAGCTAATACACTTTCTACTACCCATACATTTTCTGTATTTTGTAAGTATAAACATGTTTATGTACAATCAAGCTTATGGTCAATCATTGAATACATTTTAATATATTATTAAAACAAAACTCATATTCATATTGTTATAATAATAGCCAACAAGTTTATATGAAATGTATATAAAAAAAAATTACTTCATTCAATAGTATCTGTATGCTTTTAGAAATTTGTGGGCCGTTTGTAATTTACTGCTCATTGGAGAGTGTGGTCTAAGGGAGATAATCGACTCTTGGTCTTGAAAGGTGGTGGAAGGGAAATAACTCTTGCAGTTATCAAAGTGTATTAATGCAGTAGGCAAGAAATAGTATTGTTTCTTAAGATTTGAGGTTTTTCTTGTAAAACCAATTTTCATGATGTAATACTTACCATAACTTTATTATGCATTAGTCCACCAGTACCCCATATATTTGTATAAGAAAATACAAGGTAGAAATCCCACACACACACCCCTTGGGAGGCCCCACTAATCCTAGGATGTGCACACATACCCAGGGTACTTCCTCTTCATTATCCCAACATGGAACTGATGAAGCGTAGGATAAAGTGAGTCAAGGGGAGGAATGTAAAAGGGTGGGACTCACTAAAGTTATGGTAAGTATTACATCATGAAAATTGGTTTTACAAGAAAAACCTCAATTTCATTTCAGTAATACATTACCATAACTTTATTATGCGAATTCGTCTTACCGTAGAGGAGACTCCGAATCCCAGCGCCATCAGCCGAACAATAACATCACTCCAGGGCCAACAAAAGGGGAAACCAAAAAGCAAACCCAGATGTTTGAAACTGCCCGTGGATAAACAACGTGGGACATGAAAACGCAAAAAACCTACTGACTAGAGGAAGGGGGAGCTGCAATCTGCTGTGCAACTACCACCGGACCAAGAGAGAATAGGTCATCAGAAACTGATGCCATAGATCTCAAATAAAAGTCAGTGAAAGTGGTCTGGCCACGCCAAAAGGCAGCAGACATAATTTCCTGAAAAGAAGAGCCAGAAAGAAGTGCCCAAGACGAAGCAAGGGCCCGAACTTCATGAGCTCTAACTTGAACACCATCAAGTGTCCCTTCATCTGAAGCTTCGTAAGCTAGACGAATTACTTCGCAAATCCATCTGGAGATAGACTGCGAAGAAATGTTCTTCTGACCCTGCTTAATAGGCAAGAACAAACGAGTTCGAGAGCCCCGCCCCCCCCCCCCCCTGGTTTTATCAAGATAAAACCTCAAGGACCGACAAGGACAAAGCAAAATGTCCCCATTAGCAGAGCTGACTACAGAATTCAAAGAAGGGATCTTGATGGGTTCAGGAGAAAATCCAGGAACCTGATTCTTGGCTAAAAAAACCAGGATCAGTGCACAAAGACACGGCAGAAAAATTCCGAGACCATCGAAGACAGGAAGGAAGACAAGAAAGAGCATGTACTTCACTACGTCTACGACCTGAGGCAAGGGCAACAAGAAAAACAGTCTTAAGAGTGATGAATTTCATGGAAGCACTGCCTAGCGGCTCATAAGGAGCCTTAGTCAAGGAATCCAGGACGAAAGACAGATCCCACTGTGGGGCTAACTGCCTGACTCTGGGCCGGTCAAGGCTAAAGCCTCTGATCATGGCAGACAAAGAGGGAGAAGAGCCCACTTCTGGTCTGCCCAGAACAGAAAAAACACTAGCCAAAGCCGAACGGTAACCAGCAACGGTACCGGGGGCAAGGCTTTTGTCTCTGAACAGAGAAAGCAGAAAATCTGCTATCAACTGAATAGAGGCCTTGACTGGATCAACCTGCCGTCCACCACACCAATCACAGAAGATTCGCCATCTGGACTGGTAGATGGCAGATGAGGAAGATCGAAGAGATCGTGCGATGCGATCCGACACCTCTGAAGAAAAGCCTGCCTGAGAGAGGCCTTCTTTGATAGCCTCCACGCGTGAAGGTGGAGGATCCCTGGGTGTGGATGCATTGACCTTGACCGAGGCTGCCGGAGAAGGTCCCAACTGGGAGGTAACTGTAGAGGTTGATCTACCAGAAGGGACAGCAACTGTGGAAACCAAGGCTGCCTCGGCCATAACGGTGCTATCAGAAGCAGTGAACATGGATGTTCCATGAACTTCTGAAGCACCCTGCCCACCAAATTGAAGGGAGGAAACGCATAGGCGCTCATCCCGTTCCAATCGAGAGAGAGGGCATCTACTGCCCAAGCCATAGGATCCGGAATCGGGGAGACGAAGGTCGGAATTTGAAAGTTTAGGGAGGTAGCAAACAGATCTATGTGAGGTCTGTCCCACACCTGACAGATTGCCCTGAACACAGCAGGCTTCAGTTGCCACTCCGTCAGAACTGGCTGACGACGCCTGGAGAGGGTATCGGCCAAGACATTCAGTCTGCCTGGAAGATGTTTGACTTGGATGGTCAAATTCATCTCCTGACACAAAAGAAGGACTCGGATAGCGAGAGCGCACAGTACATGAGACCTGGTGCCTCCCTGCCTCTCCAGATAGGCCACAACTGTCGAATTGTCCGTCGCAAGACAGATCACCTGAGACTGCAGAACCTGCCGAAGAGACTGCAGTGCCAACAAAACCGCCCTCATCTCCAGCACATTTATGTGCTCCGAAAGCTGATTGCCGGTCCAAACACCTGAACGGGATCGACCGTTCAGATATGCACCCCAGCCCGACATGGACGCATCCGTGTACAGGGTCATGGTAGGGCTTGGCTTGCGCAGAGGTACCCCTTGAAGGACATTGTCCCGAAGTGTCCACCAGGCTGCAAAGTCCTTTACTGACTGGGTTAAGGGCAGCATAGCCTCCCAGTCCCTTGAAGCCGGGACCCAGTTGGAAAGAAGGAACATCTGCAGGGGCCGGATGTGAAGCCGTCCCAGAGGGACCACATCTGCCAGGGAGTTGATGAACCCCAGAAATCTGAGGAACCAACGAACCTGAACCCGAGGCATGTTCATGAAGGAAAGAGCCAAATCTCGAGCCTTCAGAAACTTGTCCTCTGGTGGCAAAACAATACCCTGGACCGTATTGAAACGGTTGCCCAGGAAGACAAAATCCTGGGAAGGAACCACCTCTGACTTCTCTCTGGAAGGAATGAAACCGACCTTGAGGAAGAGTTTCAGAACCGATCGAGTATCCTCCACTAACGAGTCCCGAACCATGTGCAACATGAGGGAATCGTCGAAGTAGATATGGATATCTATGCTTCTGGAGTGAAGGTAACTCACCAGGACTTGCAACAGCTTGGTGAAAACCAGGGGAGCAGTGGTGAGCCCAAAAGGCATGGCCCGGAACTGAAATACCTTGCCCTCGCAAGTGAAACGAAGGTATTTCCGTGCCGACTTCTTGATAGGAATATGGAAGTACGCGTCCTTCAGATCTACTGAAGTTGCCCACATTCCATCCCCAACGGCGGCAATAATGCCCCTGGGGGTCTCCATCTTGAAGTGAGGAGAATCCACGTGCTTGTTGAAAGCACTGAGATCGATAATCGGACGCCAAGCACCCGACTTCTTGCGAACCAGGAACATCCTGGAGTAGAAGCCGGGTGTGCAGTCCGTCGAAGAAATCTCCTCGACCGCACCCTTGAGAAGCATGGTCCTTACTTCCTCCCTCAGGGCAAGAGCCTTTTCTGGATCTCCTGGCGGAGAAAAGAAAATTGGCTCTGCTGACAGAGGGGGTTCCAACAAGAGTGGAATCCCCAAACCCTCTGACACCACCGACAAGGCCCAGCTGTCCTGGGTGATCTCCATCCACTGAGGAAGAAAGGAAGTTAGCCGACCGCCTACCGGTAAATCTGGTAAGGGAACGTCTAACCCCTTCCAAGGATCGGAAACGAGTGCAGCTGGACCCGAACCGAGACTGGAAGCGACAGCTGGAGGGTGGACGGAGGGACAGTCAGGAACCCTGCTTGCCCTTTGAAGGAGGTTTCTTGCCACCCTTACCCTTCTTGCCCTTGGCCTTGAAGAGAGGCTTAGACTTAGTCCCAGAGGCACGACGCTTAGGATTAGGTCTAGCCTTCTTCACAGCAGACCCAGCACCCTGCGAGGAACTAGGAGTCTGACTTGGCTTGGCAAAAAGAACGCCTGAAGCCACAGAATCCTCCTTCAGATCCTTCTGAACGGAAGGCAAAGTGCCCCCAAACAAAGAAGAACCTGTGAAGGGGGCCGTCAAGAGGCGAGAGCGGTAAGGTTCGCTCACTTCAATGCCCTTCAGGACAGAGAAGCGTCGGGCGAGAACTACATTACAGAGGAGGGAGCACTGCAGAGCAGCTACCGTCCTCAATGCAGCATTCAGGGCAGATGTAAGTCTGTCCTGCATGTCCTGTCTTTCCTCCTCGGATAAACGATCCTCAGGCAGATCGGATATCCTATAGAGGGAAACCGTGAAAAAGTCCACATAAGACAGGACATGGAGAGAAAGTCTTAGCATTCTCTCCACCTTGTGGTGTTCCTGAGGCTGGAAGACCACCTGGTCGACTTGCTTCCCTGGCCAAGAAGCAAAGTCCCTCGATTCCAGCTTGGCTGGATGAGGGGAAAGCTTCCCATCATGGATAGCATAATCTGACGGTTTAACCTCAGACAAATCTGCCAATCCAATCTGAAGACCGGGAAAACCAGGGAAACGGGTAGAAGAAGAATTCTTCTCAACGACCCTACCCTGGGCAGCGGCCAAAGCAGAGGACACAATAGTGCCCTCGGGCAGGGTCCCGTGGCTCCTAGGAGCCGGCTTAGGAGGAACCACCGAGCTAAGCAAGGTAGTAGCCTCAGGGACCGATGACATAGAAGGAGGTGGGCAATCCTTCTCGCCGAGAATGCAAGCAACGTCAGCACGGAGCTGACGCATGCCGGCAACAAGATGGGAGGCTTCAGCCACAACATCCTCGGCCTGATCTGATTCCCTAGACTCATCATCAGAAGACTGACCATCAGAAGATGGAGCAACCGATTGTGAGTTGTCCAAATCGGAACAACCAGGGGACAGATGCAGAATGTCATGCTCTGCCTGACCCGATCCCTCGCAATCCATGGTCTCCGGAGAGTCCAAAACTTCAGTCTGGACTATTAAAGGAGATAAGGAATTAACCAAAGGGGCTATCTGGAGCCGTGGCTCAGACATAGCCTCTGAATGGGAACGCTTCTGTGAACGTTTACCCACCTTGGCCTTGGGACGTGACACAAAAATAGATTTAGTCCGAGTCACACCCTTTCCTAGAGACTGCATAGCAGCAGGGACCGTCTGAGAAGCGGAAGCACCAGAAGACCGGTGTCGTCTACTGGAACCAGCCTTAAAGGCTCCCGAACTAGAGGATTGTTGTGGAGGGGGAACCAACAAACCACTAAAACGCTGCTGCGAGGGAGGGACCAAACCCCAAGGATTCCACTGAGGAAAAACATATGGGTTGAAACCAAACCCCGGAGGGCAGGCTGGAGGTCCCATGGGTTGGGAGTGACCCCAGGAATGGTCAAATTGACCTGCCTGAGACTGGGGCTGGAACCCCTGCCCAAAGGACAAAGAGGAACCGCCACTCCCTCCAGCTGCAAACCCAAACATGTACGGACCCTGTCCGCAACTGCTAGGATTCTGGAATTCCAAACCACTCGCAGGCTGATTTGGATGGCCCGGGAACGCCTGCGAATCCGCAGAGTTAAACCCAAAGCCTGGGGAGGGCGCCGGGTAGACACCACCCGACTGACCGACTGACCCGTAGCCCGACGAATACGCCGGGTTCCCAATCACCGATACACCTGGAGCAGACACAGTGTGACTAGGACCAGGCAAAGAATAATTGGGGGGGAAAGAAGGCTGAGGACCTGCATGGACATCAGGTTGCCTTGCAACACTGACCAAAGGAGCTAACTGCAAACCCGAGGGATTGCAAGAGAGAACCTCTGGGCCTGGTCGTGCCAAACCAGGGTCCTGACAAGGACCTACCCCGATTCCAGAAGCAACCGGAACACCTGAGCCACCGGAAAAACCAGCGACTGGTGACTGGGACATCACTCTACCCGAAGGCAAGCTCTGAAAAGGCTTACGAGGAGTCCCAGTCAATTCAGCTGAAGGGCGTGCCAACCCCATGCTAGGCTGACCCTCCCAAGAACCAGACTGAGGCTGGGAGGAAGGGGCCACCTGAGACTCACCTACTAAACCTGAAGACACAGGACAGGAGGGGACAGAAATAAGGTCCCTCGAAGGTACCTCCTTGGACGGTTCCGAGGAAACCTTACGTTTACCCTTACCCCTAACCTTCTCAGAAACCCTGGGTTTCCTAGGAGGGTTAGAGGGTTTGGGTAACTCATCAAGAGGAGCCAGCAAACAAACATCACATGGCGCATCTTCATTACAGGACCGGCACTGTTGACAAGACTCATGAGGGTCCAAATCACTGAAGAAGTGAGTGCACCCATGAGCAGAGCCACGCCGGAGACCAGAATGGGACATATTATATCTAAATAAGACCCAAACACAACAAAACTGACAACAATTTATTTATCAAATAAAATTTAATAAACTGCTGTAAATTCAAATAAATACAATGTAAAACACACTGTAAGAATGAAGGAAACAGTTGTGCTGCAATACAATAACAAAAAAGACCTGTGAGTGGTATACCACACAGTGAAAATCACAGGTGAGTTTTATATATGTCACCACCACGTGTAGATACACGGCAGTAACAAACAAGCCAAAACTATAGGCACAGTAACAAATTTGGTATGGGGCTTTGTATAAGAGGTCAAATTCACAAAAGGATACCAATTGACCCTGAAAAACTTATCTGTATCAGTTATCCGGCTCATATAGCAGGAGAGAGTTGAGACAGGTCTTCCAAAATGGTGGCCATAAAAAGAAGAGGAAGTACCCTGGGTATGTGTGCACATCCTAGGATTAGTGGGGCCTCCCAAGGGGTGTGTGTGTGGGATTTCTACCTTGTATTTTCTTATACAAATATATGGGGTACTGGTGGACTAATGCATAATAAAGTTATGGTAATGTATTACTGAAATGAAAAAAGGTTTTAAAAAGTTAATTTATCGCAAACCTTACATTTGTATCGGTAAAAACAAAGACTTGTTTTCAATATTTTTACTTGATGTTCCTGATTATTCTTTTAATTAAACATTTAGTTACAAAAATAAAAAAAGGCAAAAAATAACTTACAAAACCCAAAATGCACAAGCTGAAATGATTGCATTATTTCACTTAGACCTGATTATTCTTTTAGTTGTTTCAGGTTTTACATTTGCAGTTGAATACATAATACCTCCATAGTTGATCACCAATTAATTTGATATACTTTAATAAACAAACATAAAAACATAGTACCATTTTTACCTTAAACATAAAAATACCACAGCTTTACCTTATTTCTCTCTAGTCTCTTAAAAATAATTTTCTTTTCCCCCCCTATAGTCTGCATTGCAATGCATATTATATCATAATACAAAAATTATAAATGACAAAAAATAAAAAACATAAAATATTAATAGAAAATGAAATATTGCTGGTAATAAAAAATGATATATGAATTTAAAAAAAATGCAATTTTGATAAAAGATGAAAGTAAAATTTCAATAAACATAGATAAAAATCTTAATTGAAAATATAGATAAACAAAAATGTAGAAATAAAAAATAAGGCACTGTTTGTAAAGGGTGAATATCATATTTGTTTACATATTTGTTAACATGTTCACACGTTTGTTGACAGATGCCCCAATCATATCATTTCCACCTGCCTACCCTCAATTTAATATCCTGCTTGGTTCATCATTTAACATGGAATGTCTTGTCGATGCGAATCCCTCAGCAACCTCGATCGTCTGGCGTAAAGGTTCATCAGTATTACGGACGGGGACAGGTATGGTTCTATCATAACTACAGAAATTTGTTATCTGATGCTAAACATCTGAAATTATGAAATCTGAAGTTTTAAAAACAGAATTACAGTTAAACTGCTATTACTATAGAAAAAAAACAAACATACGGAACTAAAAAAGGCAGGAGAATCAACAGACTTGTCTAAAAACCGCCTTTGTTTCGGGAATCAATCTTGATTTAAGTTAATTAATTTTAATTAAATAAGTGTGATTTTTTTTTTAATTTTCAGGTAACAGTCTTACCCATACATTCCGAAGTGCCCAGAAATCTGATACAGGAGAGTATTCCTGTACTGCCACCAACAGTATCAACAGCATTGTCTTGTCTACACAGCTCACTGTCATGTGTATGTATTGTAGTGTATTCTTCCTCTGTTATCACAGGGTTAGCACGGGCCTTGAGAAAGCCTTCTTAAAGTCAAGGCAGGGTTAGCACGCCCCTTGAGAAAGCCTTGAATTTCATTCTGGGCCTTGAAAAAATTGGTCTACAGACTTGAAAAAGCCTTGAATATTATGGTTTCATTGGGATAAGTGAAACCCTGGCCACTGATTATTTGGATGCAACTTTGTCTATGTTGTCTCCCCTACAGATGTTACTGTTTTAGTAAACATCCTAGGGAGACTCCCGGACGTATAGAACTACCTACACCGGATGTTGGATCTCATTTTCTTTGTATTGTTTTAGTAAATGTTTGATCAGAATAATTACAATGTCTAGGTGAAGAATAATTACCATGTCAAGTTGTATTCTGATCAAGTGGATAGTTATAAGTGAGGCATTTGACAGATTGACAAATGTAACAACCAAGAAAAATTGAAGCAAAAGTATTTTGATACTGATATGAATTGATGATAAATCACATTAAATTATCTTTAAGTTTTTGTAATGAAGTTATTATTAAGTTTTTTTAATGAAGTTATTATTAAGTTTTTGTAATTCTATATTTGCTGTGTTGACAGACGCCCCTATCATCACTGTACCACCCATATACACAGCTCGTAAATCTGATGATATCAGTATGAGATGCAGTGTGGATGCCAATCCGCCCGTGACCTACCTCCAGTGGCTCAAGGTTGATGGCAGTATTGGATCAAGTGGGCAAGATCTAAACTTAACCAATATCAGTGTCAGCCAAATGGGCAACTACTCTTGTATAGCCAAGAACCGGCTACAATTATCCAATCAGGTGGCCCGAGAGGAAGTGAGCAGGGGATACTCATACCTTTATGTGCAATGTAAGAATGCCCGTGATTGGTTGAATATTGTGTATGGCAGCTGTGGGAAAAAAATCTAGTTGTATTACTTTTAAAAGGGTGTATAACTAACTTTTTTGTTTAGTGAGCTTGATATAGTCTGTTTCAAAGTTTGTTTCAGCATTCATGGTCTGTTTCAAAATTTGTTTTAGTATGACAATCACACATGATTATCTATTTCATACTTTTAAAATTGATTGAAATACTGTATTTTAAAATGAATTCAATAATTTGATCTGAAAGTTTAATATTTCAATATGACATGGATGAAAGTGTAATATTATATCTACGATATATCTATTTTGAAAAATCCTTGTGTATTATTTGTGATACAATGAGTTTTAATTAACAGTGTACTAATTGTGTTACAATGAGTTTTAATAAACAGTGGACTATTTGTGTTAAAATGAGTTTTAATTAACAGTGTACTATTTGTGTTACAATGAGTTTTAACTAACAGTGTACTATTTGTGTTACAATGAGTTTTAATTAACAGGGTATTGATTGTGTTACAGATAAGCCCGGTGATGCCTTTATATCTCCGTACAGTCCGGTAAAGGTCGGGGAACAACTCACTCTCACCTGTTCAGTCAATGAGCCAGGTAAGAGACATCAAACTTGTAGTCAGAAGTCCATTTAAAACCATTGTTCTTTACATTCGAGTTAGGAATAATACCAGTGACTTGTGGCTTTGATTTAATTCCTTGCGGAAGATTACAAACAGTCCGAGGCTTCAAGATGCCTTCCTGAATTGATGGGTATCCATTAAAGGTTTTCTTTTAAAACTTGGTGTCCCTATAAACAGGTTTTCTGTCAAGACGAGTGACCTCTATAAACAGGTGACTGCTTCAGACAGGTTTTGTGTCAAGACAAATGCCCCCTATAGACAGGTTTTGTGTCAAGACAATTGCCCCCTATAGACAGGTTTTCTGTCAATACAAATGCCCCCTATAGACAGGTTTTCTGTCAAGACAAATGTCCATATAGACAGGTTTCTGTCAAGACAAATGTCCATATAGACAGGTATTTTGTCAAGACAAATGCCCCCTATAGACAGGTTTTCTGTCAAGACAAATGTCCATATAGACAGGTTTTCTGTCAAGACAAATGCTCCCTATAAACAGGTTTTCTGTCAAGACGAGTGACCTCTATAAACAGGTGACTGCTTCAGACAGGTTTTGTGTCAAGACAATTGCCCCCTATAGACAGGTTTTCTGTCAGGACAAATGTCCCCTATAGACAGGTTTTCTGTCCGGACAAATGTCCCCTATAGACAGGTTTGATGTCAGGAAAAATGCCCCCTATAGACAGGTTTTCTGTCAGGAAAAATGTCCCCTATAGACAGGTTTTCTGTCATGACAAATGTCCCCTATAGACAGGTTTTCTGTCAAGACAAATGCCCCCTATAGACGGGTTTTCTGTCAGGACAAATTTCCATATAGACAGGTTTTCTGTCAAGACAAATGCCCCCTATAAACAGGTTTTCTGTCAAGACAATTGCCCCCTATAGACAGGTTTTCTGTCAGGACAAATGTCCATATAAACAGGTTTTCTGTCAAAACAAATGCCCCCTATAAACAGGTTTTCTGTCAAGACAAATGCCCCCTATAAACAGGTTTTCTGTCAAGACAATTGCCCCCTACAAACAGGTTTTCTGTCAGGACAAATGTCCCCTATAGACAGGTTTTCTGTCAGGACAGGTGACCTCTATAAACAGGTGACCTCTGATCTCATAAGACAGGTTTACTGTAAAGAGACGACCACTACAGTCAGGTAACCCCTTTGACTGGTATCTTTCTAGAGAAAACAACCAGGATTTAGACTAGAGTTGCTTCCCCTTTAATGTTTTACAAATGATGTGTATGACAATCGAGGTTTAAACTAGAGTTACCTCCCTTTAAACATTATGTATGACAATCTGCACAGCCCTTTCTGATCACATTGCAGTTTGTCTTGTCTCTTGCTACTCTGGGAAAGACTATTATTTGTACCCTCATCATAAGTTCTTTTAAATGTCAAAAAAGAATTTATCAAATGAAATCGAAAGTTCAATGAAATTATCATACATACATACATGTATATATTGAATTGGTGGGGAAGAAGGGATTCATGCTAAAATTGATATTATATATCTACCATAACTGTAATCCTTGACCTACATGTATACAATATACTAAAATAAGCCAGGAAATGTCACACTAAGGGTTTTATTAACAGGCTATCCATCTCCGGTGTTTGAATGGCGACGTGTGGAAACCAACTCCATACTAGCCCAGAACAAGGCCGACCTGGTGATTCCACAAGTGTCCCTCAGCTACATCGGAAACTATTCCTGTGCAGCCACCAATATCATCGGGTCAGGAGGACGAAGTACCATCCAAGTGGATATATACGGTAAGTAGTGACAGGTGTCGGTAAGTAGTGACAGGTGTCGGTAAGTAGTGACAGGTGTCGGGGAATGCTTGTTCACTTTTTATGTCCTCACCATTTTATGGAAGGAAGATGGTATTGCCTGTGTCCAACGTCTCATCCTGTCCCATAAAAGGGTCAAAGTTCACCTACTGCTTGGGATGCATAGGAGCAGGGGCATTCATGTCTTACAGACAGTGTTTTTATTGATTTAAGTAGAGATGAAAATATACAGCATTTTATGGCTGAATTTTGAAGTTTTTTTTTTGGAATGGAAACTTTTCCTTTTTTCACTCTATAGAATAAAACTTCTAAGGTTTCAGCTTTCATTTTCTGCAAGTTGATATATATATCTGGGCTAAAACAGGTAATATATATCTGGGCTAAAACAGGTAATATATATCTGGGCTAAAACAGGTATTATTATTCCAGTTTCTAAACTACCTGTCAATGTTCAAAATCTAAAATGGTATATTTGTTGTATATCTGAAAATTGACCTCAGTTTTAATATTTCTAAACAAACAATTAAAAAAAAATTGTCTTTTTCCAGAACCAGTATCATTCAAGGTGCAGCCAAAACCAAGGGAGACAATCTACCATAACAACACAGGCTTCACATTACAGTGTGTCGTTCAAGGTCGGCCTCAGCCCAATGTCATCTGGTACAAGGATGGAGTGCGGATTGATCAGAACAGTGACTTCTATACGGTATCGACGTCCGTCAACCTGGAGAGTGCATACCGATATGTTGTCACCAGTCGCATGTCTTTCCAAGGTAATTCACTCTATTAAAGAGGAATAGCCATCCTAAATGATTTTGTATCTTTTCAAGGTAATAATCTGGTTATAAATGCCAAGGGGCTGTGTAAGTTCTGTAAGTAGCGCATCAGTTAAATGGATCTTTGATTCCTCTCTGGAGCTGTTTGTGTTTCTAAGAAAGCTGAGGTCACCCACTGCTCAATGGTGTTGGAGTTATGTCCTTGAGAAAAATGCTTTACCCTGGTTGTTTTTGATTGCATGTGACAGCCCCCCCCCCCCCAAATAAGTAATCCAATGTGGTAGCCACCAGCTGCTACAAGGAGATTCTACTTCAAAATGACCACTGACAAGTCAAAATGTTACAAATAACGATAAAGTGACAGCAAGCTATAATTAAGTTTATGTTATTTATTTATGTATTTTGACATCATATTGATAACTTCTTCATTGTAGGTTCTGGACGCTCTTCATCTAGAGGGACACTTCTCCTTCAAGACATGGGTAACTACACTTGTTTGGCTTTATCTAACGCCACCGGATCACAACAGAGTCATACAGTAGAGCTCCTTATCTTCTGTAAGTATCCAAGGTTACGACCTTTCTGGTAACGGTCTCAATACGGGCTGTTAGTGCTATTCATCCGATTCTCAATTATCATTGGTATCTTTCAGTTAAAAAATTCGCTGACGAATTTCATACTTACCAAATGATAATATTAATTATGTTACCAATTAAAGGTACATTTGTAATTTCTCTTCAACTAAGTACCTACAAAACATCTTCAGAGAGCAAGGTTTTATACAGCCACAAATGCTTGGGTGACATTGTATCGAACCTGAGGCAAGATGTAAAATAAGATATTTGAAAGAAAATTTATTACCAATAATGCTGCCAAGGTTCAATTTGTTTCTAACAAAGTATATTTACAAACCTTTTATTTTCGCGATACAGTTCCACCACAAACTGATGCAGATGAGAAGGTGGCAGCGACAGCCAATGACACAGCCAGACTTTACTGCATTGTCCAGGCATATCCTATCCCACAATTCCAGTGGTACAAAGGGGAGTCACTCCTACCTCTTGGGGGCAGATATACACAGGAGCCAACAGTCAATATTAGTGTTTTCATGGCGAGGAATACTCTACAAATAGCTGATGTCCAGAATGTAGATTTCGGAGATTACCAGTGTCGAGTGCTTAGCAACCTGGGAACGGCAGTCAAAATTATAACACTTGCCGTCAAAAGTAAGTTCATGTCGACTTGATACAAGGGGAATAACCTTAGTCACAATATCACTGTCCTCCTTAATGTGAGCAATGGGCTTTAAAATAATGCATGTATTCAATTTTTACTGCAGATTTTAGTCTGCCGTCTGAAATGATGTACATTTGTATATAAATTAATAAAGGAAATACTAATGAGGTTGAATGTCGGAAAATAATGGATGGAGGACAGACTTATTTGAAGTAAATTGAAGCTATTTGTCTGTAGGGCTTTAAAAATTATATAATTTGGCCCTTTTTTTTTACTTTGAATGTATAGAATATTTCTCAGGGCATCAAGTTGACCATTGTATGTTTTTAACTTCCCAAATTCAGATTGGACCCTGGGGATTAAAGGGACATAGGTCTATTTGATAATGTTTTGAGGCTTCAGATTTCTGAGAAATAATAATTTTGACTTCTGAAATCAAGGTTCAACTGGATGCTCTCTTTCTATTCCGTTTTCATTTTGTTTTAATTTCTCCTCAATTTGTAGATAAACCTGAGGCACCTACTGAAATAGTCGTTACCTCTAAGACTTGGGAGTCTGTGTATTTACAATGGACTCCAGGATTTAATGGCGGAGAATCTCAGACGTTTTATATTCGCTACACAAGCCTACCACATTCTTCACACGGTGCTAACGATGTCGACGTGGCAACGGCAGACGAGTACAATGTAACAGGTTTAATGCCAGAAACGACGTACGACTTCAAAGTTTACGGCGTGAATAAACTTGGACAGGGGAATCACTCCGAATCTATAAAAGTTACAACAAATAGTAAGTTCAATTATCAAATTCTGAACACAAAAAAAAATAAAGAAAATTAGTTTTCATTTCTTGTTTTAGATTCATGAATAAGTAAATCTAAAATTAAAAATGAATATTTTTAAGATTGATTGAATGGGTATGAACAGACAAGTGCACCTGATCTGAGGTGTGTGGTTCGGTCCCAATAATTAATAGACCTTGGCACTCTAGAAATATACACATTTTTTAAATGAAGTAACTAGCTCTAGTTTCATCAATGTTCCTTTTTTGAAAAAGCAAATTTCTTCACTTTAAAATTTCCAATAGAAAAGCAGAGTGTGGAAAAAAATCTTAGATATATATATAATATTTGAAAAAAAAAAATATATGTCCATTTTTCAGGGAAAGAAACTGAATACATGAGTTTAAAAATGTTGTTATATAAATTAAAACAGACAATAAGTTTTTGAGGAAAATATCATTAATCATATGTGTATAAAAAACATTTAGTGCCTTTACATTGAGGAATTTGACAACGCCAAAAAAAAGTGCTAGCTAACTTTACCATGTTTGTTTATTTTTTTCCAGGATTAACATTCCCAGCGATAAAGACAGTGCCAGTATTTAAGGTGGAAGATAAGAAATTGACATTGGATGTTGATATCAACATTACATATTGTGTTCGTATCAAAGTCAGCCGCAATGGCGGCACAACATGGTCAACTGTTATTCTTAATAGTGTGGATTGTTTTGACGCTTCGCAGAAGTCGTATTCCGTGCTTGAGGATGGTATTAATAAGTTAAACATTTCGCTGTGTCTACAGTCCCGGCAGGAAGTGTGTGGTGCTCACGTATCTGCAGAAATCCGTAAGTTTTTGTTTTTAATATTTTTTCTTTACTTTTTATCACATTTGAGGGGGGGTTTGTTTGGGTTTTTGTTTTCATTAACACAAACAGACATGTTGATTGGAAAATGAGCTGCTTTTACATATAGGCATTTGACAAGGCCAGCTTATCGGGATCCAACTGATAAAGCTATTCAGGTTTTTGTTTCATTGATACAAAGCCACTCACCAAATCAGGGTACAAATACTAAGTGTTTCAGATGTTGTGGATTTTGAATATTTCATTATTTTCATATATTTTCATTTAGGAATTTTTTTAATCGAAAAACATCTTCAAATAAATTCAGAATGTTATTTCATTGAAATATATACCATACTTCTATTTAAGATTGTCAACTGGGTATTGCAGGGCACCGCTGTACTGAAATATTACCCGGTTCGTAGATTTCTGAAGTGTTGTGTTGGGTTGCATTCTAATTTGATTTTAAATGAATTTTAACTGTTTTTTTATTGTTTTTAACCATAAATGTTAGTTTATCAACAAGGGGGATAACTGTGTATTATCAAAGATACTTAGAACATGAATTGTGATCAAAGGGGCATTACTCTTATAGAATAGTGATATAGAAATATTTAAGAAGGGAGTTAACTGTTGATTTATTGCTGAAATATGCTTAAAATATTGTTTGTGGTCTCATTCAATTTTTGAATTAAAAGAGAGAGATAAAAAAAAATGTATTTACGGCAGATATTTTTTCCCCTAAAATATTAAATTTCATCTTCAAAACTAGTTAGGATATTTATCAAGCAGCTGTTGGGATACACCTATGCACTCTTGCATAAACGGTTGCTATGCAACAACAGAAGAAGGAGCCTGCCATATGCAATATTGTGTTACTATTTCGCCTGGAACATGTAACACTACCAAGCCCGGTACAGTGTGTCTGGGGCGTGAGATTAGCATGTAACATTAAACATACTGATATAATATAGGTCCACCAGCTGGCCCTGTCAGCTGTACGGCATCAAAATGCTGTGTATCCTTTATACCTAAATCGGCACCAGGTTACAAGCTCAACAGAGATCTTATTTCTCCATTAAGTGTGAAAATAGAAAATTTCAGTTTATTTGTTGCAGTTTTGTTTTGTTACATTAAAATTATTTTTTTGTCATTGAAACGTCTCAGGTTATGAGAATATATTACATTAACGACCGGCATAGTCACTCATTAAAAATGTAAAACCATTTCCTTTAAAATGTATTCATATTTCCCAACCTGATGATAAACAGGATATTTTCTTTCATTCAAAGTGCGTCAAATTGTATAACCACAAAATTTAATGCTATATCGCTCGACGAGAATTCTCTTGCAATTCTGTCACCAGGAAAAATACAATTTACATAATCCGGATATAAATCTGTGTCAATCATGCTGTATTACTTTTCATTCGGACAGATTTATTCAGGTCGAATAACTTTACAAATTCTTCTCACTGAGGAAGCGATTTACATAAATATGTCAACCAGTCAGTCATTTTGTGTGACTGTTTTATGACTGTTATGGCCGGAAGGCTGAAGACATCCTTCCTGTAATGTTTGTGTACCATTATCATACGGTTTGGTCTGTACTCAGGAATATACCCATGTCTGGTAATAAGCCCACCATGTCTGATACATTACAGTGAAAATGTTAAATTTCAATTTCTTGTATTAAGACATTCCCAACTTTAAGTCAAAGTTTGAGTGTTGGCCTCTGGGCTTATTACAGGATAAACACAGGTATCACATTTAATGTACTCGGTTATGAAGCTATCTTATATAAGGTAAACATGGCTGTTAGAAGTATTTATCCATTAGGACTCATTTCAGACTTTATTATACATTAACTAAACATCAAATTCATGCTCGCCCACAATTACCACTCTCAATTATCACACTTCTCCTGAAACTTTCCCAAAATGGTCTATTTGTGTAATTCTACCTTTGATTAATCAACTGAAGTTAAATAAAATCACTTTTGAATTATAACAGGTTTTCACTCTGTTGAAGATTCAATACCTAGAGGAGAATTTTCCCAGATTTTTACTAGTCGATCTATTCTTACTTTCCCACCAATCTTGGTTCTCAACCTTATCATTAGCACAGCTGTAGGCTGACAGTGTTTCTAACTTGTGCCATTCCCCCACCATTTTTTATTTTTTTTTTGCTGGGAAACATGCAGTAGTATCCAATTCTTTGTGACAATATTTTAAATTGTAACAAAGATTGCTAGGTGCGGGTTCTGATGTGACACTTTCCCACATCTTATATAACTACAGTTGTTACCAAGTCGGTTATCATCTGTTGAGAAAATCGTATTTCATCAAGATAATTGATACATACACCTGTGTCAATACAGCGACAGGTAGATATTTATCTTTCCTGAACATGTCAGCTTGCAACAGCATCTTGAAAAACTTGAAACATTAACAGAAAAAAAAATCTGGCAATGATTTTTAAATAGATTGAACAAGAAACTATGTGAAGGTTAATTTATCCAATTCAGTTTTTCAAAAACTGGTAAGAATAAAGAATGTGGGAAAAGAGTAAGAGGATTGTTTTTAAGTGATGAAACTAACCATACTTTGATCAGTTGAGCTGTTCTGAATCTGGGAATGTTTTGTTACATGAATTAGATTGCCCTCTGGCCCATAGCTACCGATATACATTACTTTACAGCAAATCGGACTTTTATCACATTTTTTACATGAGTGATTCTGTCATAGGATGGATTTTCTATACCTGTACATTGTCAATAGAATCTTCCCTTAGGTGTTATGGGAATGGTCCATTCATGTTTTTAGGTTAGACAGGTATAATTTTGTACAGAAGTTTGAGAAAACATGGCTACCATATATATTTATGAGAAAGTGTTCCCCGTTCACAAATATTTAGGATTTAATGACGATTCTAATGGTTACATTTTGTCACCTGTGTCAGTTTTCTGTTCACTCAACCGGAAATTATTGTAATAGCTTTATTTACACATTTTAATGGAAGTTGTCACTATATCCATGGTGACGAATTTCTGGTCTTATAGTTTACATATCATGGGGAAAAGGGGGCGTGGGATGGTATTAGTTAGTATTCATCATTATGAATGTTTTCCTTATTTCCGATACAATATAAATGGTTTCAAAAGTTGATAGAATTTGTTTTAATAGACTATGTGGTCTATATCCCGTTTAGAAATATTCCATTTATTTACACTTTATGAAATCAGATATGTTTGATACTTGTTGATGTGACAAATGGTTCTGTTATCACCTCTCTAGTTCTGATTTTGAGGATTTGACCTAGATTTGTATGGCCGGTATCATCAATGAAGATACACTTACTCCCTTGGAATGCCTGGTCTGATTCCCCTGTTTGGTTTATTTTGTTTAACATCCTATTAACAGCCAGGGTCATTTAAGGATGTGCCAGGTTTTGGTGGTGGAGGAAAGCCGGAGTATCCTGAAGAAAAACCACCGGCCTATGGTCAGTACCTGGCAACTGCCCCACGTAGGTTTCGAACTCGCAACCCAGAGTTGGAGAACTAGTTGTAAAGTGTCGGGGACACCTTAACCACTCGGCCACCGCTGTACTTTCAAGGGTCTCCATAAAAATCTATATTTTTGTTTGTTTGTTTGTTATTGATTTTAGTATATTTATGATTTTGTTTACCTGTTGATATTTTCTGTTTCCATCATCAGGTTAATTTATAAATACTGCATTGGGTTTGAACCAATATATGGTCAATCTGATGAGCTGAATTACTCAAGGAAATAAACTAGGAATTGCTGGTCAAATTAACTGACCACCCTGTGTCCTGAACGGTCATTCTCAAAGCTGACCAACAGGTGAATGAGATTTACATACCTGAGTTACAAAAGTCAAACTGACCCTCCAGGTATTCTGGCCGGACGTGATGTTAAACATCAGAAGATAACGAGTGACCACTATAACCTACAGGGGTCAGTTAAAACTGGCCTTAGGTGGATAGACATGTGGCCAAACACACCTGCCAACAAGTTGTCTTGTCAGATAGGGACAGGGAAGCTGTTTGGCCAAAAATCAAATTATTTGTTCCACAACAATCCATGGTTCATACTAGCTAGCCAGCAACATTTTGGAATCTCTGACAGACAGTATTTGTGTATATAAAGTTTAAGTTTACATTTCTAGACTTTCTTTTCGACTCTGAAAATTAAAATCAACATTTGAATTGAATTGCATTTGTTTTCAAAGTTATGAATAATAAAGAAATGTTGTTGATGATTTTAGAAATAAATTTTTAAATTTTGAAGTCTTTTCCAAATCAAGGAGGGTAGGACAAGTATCACAAGCAAATAGAAATCTGTTTCTTCCTATTGTGGATTCTCTGGTTTTCTTTGACACAAAATGAGGAAATATTGTGTATATAATGTACTTTTATTTGTTGAAAAGGGTTTCTATAGGATATTTTTAAACTGTGTTTATTTCCTTACAAAGGATTTCATCTTCTGGGTATCTTCTGAGCAGTACAAACACATTTTATTTAGAAATGTCTTTATGGGTGTAAGTCTAGCTGTGAAGGAAATTTAAACAAATATCTTACAAATGTAAATATAAGGAAATGTATACAAACAAAAATACAGTGTTCATCACTAGTAATGTAATACGGGGAAAAAACCCATGTTTACCAGTATACAATTGTACACCATCAAAACAATTCTCAAAAAGGTTCCGCACTTGGTGGACAATACAAAACAAGACTTGCCCGCTGTCAGGTGTTAGTGTGGGATACATAGCATTGGGTCTGGTTACTCATCGAAAAAGATGAAGAGATATTTTTTTCCTACTGAACCTTTTGTTAAATCAAGATCACAGGAAAGCTTGGACAATAGCAACATCTCTTAAAGGATTGATTTTTCATGTGATTTTCTAATTAAATGATTTTAAGTTTGATAGAAATTTTATGTAGACATTTTGAGTCTTTCATCTGAATGCCGTCAGTTGAAGAAAATTCTTTGTTAAATGAATTTGTATTAGTAAAAGAAAAAATGTTTTTGACAGATTTGGGCTAATAATGACAATCGTGTAGCTGTAGTTGCCCACTGTCACATTTGGTGGGGTTTAGTGCAACCCATTGGATTAATTGATTGCAGCAAGGTAAAACTTCAGAACCCTTGGATTTTAGAAGTACTTATACACACATGTACACATTATATTGTAATATGTGGTGTGTATCATATACAAGGAACACAAGTTGTTATGTTTTATTTATACTGTCATGGCCTGTCTTAAATCATGGATTACAGTTTGCTATGCTTTCCGATATTGATCAAAGAGTGCAAGTCAATATTGATACCAGTCCACACTACCTATCAAAATATACCAGTCCATCACTTACACTATGCCAAAACTTACATTCAAGTTTGCAGACTGTGAGAAAGTGTACTTATTTATATAAGACACTGTCAAACAAGGAGGACTGGTTTAGCTAGCAAGCCATAGACCAATATTTATCTTTCTTCTCTCTGCTTTGAATCTCTCTCTTTCTTTGAAAACATCCCTTCCTTAGAGTTTGACAATGAAGGACGTTAGTATAAAGTTTACTCAGAGATTAATCTTAGGGTTTACACCACAGTGTGAATTAACTGTCATGTCGTTCTGCTCCATTTTGTATGAGATGTTTTAAAATTTCGATGAGAAAGCACTTTCTTTTATTTACTTTTCTTAGATTATCAAATCTAATTTAAAATCAAAGTTGACCAATTGGATTTAGAAGAGAACTGTCTGCTCCTAAAACATACTTGTCTAAGCCGATTATATTGTTGTTAGATTTTTTTCAATTTTTTTTTTTTTTTTCTAATTGTAAAGTTGAAATTAAGACATTTTAATAATAAAGTTTCCTGCTAATTATAATGCATACTAGATTATATTCTTTCTCGGTTTCCTTTAGAAATGAATAATTCTCTTTGATCCTCTTGAAATATGAAATGATATTCATTACAATACCATTAAAAGTGCAAGTTTGTGCAAAAATGTAATTTTATATTTAAAAATCTTGATAATATCTCAATAATTTGGTAATCAATCCCAATGTATAACATACAACATTTAAAATACTCTGTTTTCCTTCTGACTTCTAATGGTTGACATTGTATGTGTAATATGGAGGATATGTGCATATTAAAACATTGTTTAATTTCTATAACCAACAGATGGCTTGATCACCTGATCTGACAACATGACTGAAAAATACTCCCTTTTGGGGGCCTCATTATATATATTCATGTTTTTCTCTTGCATTTTTGAATGCAAATTCTTTAGAATTCCTCAATACAAAAATTATCAAAAGAAAACTTAAGCAATATATATATTTAAATGTGTAAAAAAATCTTTCAAATTAAAAATGAATAAATAAACAACCTGGTAGGGGCCCCAATTTATATTTACCAGGCAAAGTGATTGAGTGGTGTTTGGTGAAATTAACAATATACCTACTGATAGAATTGTCTATATACCTTTACAGTACAATCTGTACTTAGGGACAAACATGACTCTCCAATTTTTCCTTGGCATTGAGTCGCCAGTGTATTGTAACACCTATATGCCAACACAATGGATTCTGACCTGGGTCTAAAATAACTACAATAATTTTCCATAACTGCTCATCCAAAACATCCCTCCTGGCACAATTAGGCAGAACCGATTGTTAGTGTTGATTGCCATGTTGGATGAGTCCATGTATTACCTGTAAGGGGGGAGGCAGGTGTCACCTGTATGTCCTGTGTTGTGGTGTTGGGTAGCTGTGTGTGTTAGCTTGTGTAAACTAGGCCAAGCCAGGCAGCCATAGTAGATTGTGTACAACAGTACTGTTCCTCTAGTTGAGAGGGGTAAATTGGTTTCCAGTCCTGTCTGGTTTTGGGAGGGATCCCTGCAGTGGATGTAGCAGATTCTATAAACACACCAGAACTGAGAGAGGCCAGCAGACTCACAATAAGGAGAACAGACTACAGTAACATCAGAGGAAGTCCAACAAAGAAATATTCCTACCTGTACTGGTCATCAAATTTTTCTGATTCTCCTTCATTAATAAGATTGAAATTCGTGAGGATTTAACTTCAGTGTTTACAGTGGTACAGACTATATTTAGTAAAACAAGGTTCAAATGTGCTGGTAATATTTTCTATACCTGGGATTGTATATACCTGTATTTACAATTAGTGGATCACAGGGACTGTTTCAGGTAAAAATACAGGTAGATGTTTCCTACTACAGGCTTGCTGAACATACACAATACCTGTACTACCTACAGGTAAATACCTAAAATGTCAACCAGCTCGGAGGAAAGCGTGATTTTTATATTGGAGAGAAAACTTGATCAATATTCACCTGAGAGTGGAGGGGATTAAATTGTGGAGATTGTACAGTCAACAGGATTTTATTTCTACCCTGGAAATATTCTTATTTACAAAATTGATTTATAAACCCAAACGTATGTGGATTATATATCTGTTTGGGAGGAAATCGTGAGGATCTTAATATTTTATTAAAAACATGTGGATTATATAAACAGTGGAAACAATTTCTGCTGTTTAAAGAGAAAACAATTACTGATTTTTACTCTGAAGATTGAAGATCACCAAAGAGTTTCTGCCAAAATGTCTGATGGTAAATATCATAAATATGGCGTAGTTTTCACAACTATAGCCTTATACTTCTTATAATGTAAATTCCTCTTTATATCACATACTGGTTAATGTCATGCATCTGTTTATATCATGTTTTCCTTCTGCCTATTTATATATGTTATTTAACTTAACCCATCACATAATTTGATATAATTCTCTTTATATCATGTTATGTCATTTTCCTTAATGTACATCATGTAAAATTCTCAGAAACACATTTAATGATATGCAAAGAGAAGTGATTGGTCCACTTGTTAAAGGAACTAAATGCTCTCTTAAGTAAAACTCTAGCTTGATGTAAAAAGCAACAGAACACTCTAGAGAGTCCCAAAAAGGTTCTATCATGAGCAGGAATTCGTAACTGACAGGTAAAATACCTGTTAATATCACACTTCACATTGGACCTTTCCCTCTGACAGTTTATACTTGATATTAAAGGGAATTTACTAGACACATGACATTAAAAGGAATGTATAAATACTTATGTGTTTGAAAGTTGTTCAGGACATATACAGCTATTGTTTCATTTCTCATTGTACAGTAATAACCTTGATATATATATAATGCCCCTCTCAGTCAGTACATGCATATAGTGTTGTGTACAATCAAGGAAGTGGTCATGTGACTCCTACACACAAATTGTATATACCTATTTGTAAGAGACTTCAGTGTTTGTGGGTTTTTTTTCGTTGTTGAGGTAAAAAAAAAAAACATTATGAACTGGACATTGTGAAAATGCTGGTTCAAAATTAATTACCTCATACAAGGACATTTTAATCCTGTACTTTCTTCCTTTGATGTAGTTTCTTTTTGTTCTGGTATCTCATGTTTCATTTATCATAATCTTTGGTTTTGAAAAGAAACACAAAGACAATAATTATGCATGGTTAATTACCTCTGACGAGACAACGTATAAATAATAAAGGGAGGTCATTCTTCGCATGAGTGATCTCCCTTCCCTTCAGATCAGTGAAACAGAAAGAGTTAAGAGAGAAATCTACTACATTATATATAAGGAGAATTCTTTCCTGTATTTCTTTGTGAAAAATTATAATTAGTTGAAGATGTGACATAAATGAAATAATATATTCATGTATCGGTGTACATGTAGGCGGAGTTCGTGAGACAGCTGTTGTTGAGAGGGAAGATATTTAATGTCAGAATCATGTACTAAAATATTCAAAGACTTCTAGGAGTTTTCTGATCATGAGAAGGGAAGGCCTTGAAAGTCAAAATCATAAGGCAAAGTCGATAAAAATTAACGAGTCTATGCAATAGAGTTTGGCAGCAAAGGGTGGGTTTATTTCCACAGGATTCCACAAAAGAAATGGATAGTAACTGATTATAAGATCTCGGAGCATACCCAGATAATTCAGTTATATTAACCCAGAAAACAACCAGCTTTAAATTGAGTTGATGGATATTTTTATCCTTCAAAGCATATGAACAAATGCAGAACATCTGGACTTCATTGATTGGAACACATATAAATGTAAATCCATGTTCTTGTTCTTGGGGATAAGGCCAAATAAATCTCAGCTTCTGGGAAGTTAAATAACTCTGTAAGAGTATAAGGCCACACCAATGTAAACCTCTGTTTCTTGGTAACCCCTCAGAAATTGGAAAAGCAACTATTTTTAGAATTTTGCTTCTTTTGAGGAAGAAAAGCTTTTTCACTCAAGGATATAACGACCTTCCACGGGGCATACAGTGATTGTAGGAGGCTACCAAAAACACAAAAGAGGTCCAAATAAATGGTAAAATCTTGATGAGGAAGTTCAAGAGGCCAATAATTTCAATAGATTGAAATAATTTCATAAAGTTAATTAGATGATTACTCTATTCATACCACAACTCATTTTCTAAGACTACAGTGTTCATACAGATGATTATAAGGTGATGGTGTGCATGTGGTTCCTGTACATATTCTTGTGATAATCATTCCCTTGGCAATGTTATGTGTTGTTGGCGATGATCTCATGTTTTCAGTTGGTGTAAAGACCTGTTAGCTTCACAGTATATGTATCAGTAATAGGAAAAATTGAAATTTTTTAATCATTTAAAAGATATGAATTGCAAAAATAGTTTTATATTAGAAGGTTATGGAGAACTAGTAAATGTTGAGATTTAGAAGAAAAAAAAGTTTAAAGAATAAAGAAAATAACAAAATATCTCCTGCTGCAATTAAGCTTATTAAGTACCTTATAACATGGCCTGGTTCTGTTAGATGCAGTGTCTTTTTTTCTCTCGGTGATATACATGTCATAAATTTGGCAAATGTAACCCATTTCCTATCTTTGGGTCATGCCTAAGACCCAGAGAGATACCAATGGTTATAACAGTTCTAGAAAAAAAAGGTGCAAGTTCAAAAGTGTTCCTAATGGGGTGGGTGTTGGTTCCGGACATCATCTCTACTCTGGAAGTTTACCAGTGTCTCCTGGTTTTGTGGTGTTGGTTCCGGACATCATCGACACCTGTACTCTGGAAGTTTATCTCCTGGTTCTGTGATGTTGGTTCCGGACATCACCTCTAATCCAGAAGTTTATCTCCCGGTTCTGTGATGTTGGTTCCGGACATCACCTGTACTCTGGAAGTTTATCTCCTGGTTCTGTAGTGTTGGTTCCGGACATCACCTCTACTCCGGAAGTTTATCTCCCGGTTCTGTAGTGTTAGTTCCGGACATCACCTCTAATCCAGAAGTTTATCTCCCGGTTCTGTGATGTTGGTTCTGGACATCACCTCTATTCCGGAAGTTTTAATATCCCCATATTCTGTGATGTTGGTTCCGGATATCACCTCTACTCTGGGAGTTTATCCCCCGGTTCTGTGATGTTGGTTCCGGACATCACCTCTACTCTGGAAGTTTATCCCCTGGTTCTGTGATGTTGGTTCCGGACATCACCTCTACTCTGGAAGTTTATCCCCCGGTTCTCGGGTGTTGTTTCCCGGACATCACCTCTACTCCGAAAGTTTATCTCCCGGTTCTGTGATGTTGGTTCTGGATATCACCTCTATTCCGGAAGTTTTAATATCCCCAGATTCTGTTTTGTTGGATAAGGCCATGACCTCTACTCCAGAAGTTTATCCCCTGGTTCTGTGGTGTTGGTTCCAGACATATGCATTACCTCTTCGTGAAAAACAAAATTCTATAAATAACTCATGTAGCTGTAGATCTGGCCCTATAGGATTAGAACTAAGGGCTAATAATGATAATCCTCTCCGTAACTAATCCTCTTGTCCAACTTTTCTTATCCTCCATTAAATAATCCCAGACGTTAGATAATCTTAGACATTAACTACTTTTAGGCACCTGTTGCTTGAGGTAGGAGGTAATTTGTCGAGGCCTAACATAATTTATGTATGCTGCAAAATGTTTCAAAGGGAAGAATATGAACAAGGTTGTTCAGATTTTACAATAAATCGGCTGATAAAGTCAAACTTCATTATCTCAAACTCGGATAATTCAAAGGCACCGCTTACTCTAACAATATCGGAGAGAAAACATTATGTATAAATCATAAAATTATACACTGTTACCTTGAATACTCAGATATATTGAAGTTTACCGAACCAACTCAGATATATTGAAGTTTATCGAACCACAATTTTTGCCCAACCATTTTATTGTTTATTTGATCATTATTCAATATCTGTTGGCAACTGTGAGGAAATCAATGATATTAAACGTAGCTGTTCCGTCATTTACATATATATATACATGTATGGCTGTCTTGGATACCATAATTGTTCCAATACAAAGTCATTTACATATTACTGTTGAGGATATTTACCGTAATTGTTCCAATACAATGTCATTTGCATATTGCTGTTGAGTAATATACCATTATTGTTCCAATACGAAGTCATTTACACATTACTGTCGAGGATATTTACCGAAATTGTTCCAATACAAAGTCATTTACACATATTACTGTTGAGGATATTTACCGTAATTGTTTGGATACAAAGTCACTTGCATGTACCTACCTGGGTATATATTGTGTTTTTGATTTGTGTCAAATCTGGGTTGATCAGGATTAGTGATATCCTACATTCCTTAAATACTTGGACAGATTCATTGAGAAATGAATTCCATGTGAAACATTTTAGAATATATACACACCTACATATACTGAGTCCAGACTTTCGGGTATAAGTACATGTAGGAGGACCAGACAGTGTCTTTGTCCGAAATCAAAAGTCTAAACCAACATACTGGAGATAGTTGTGGATAATTACGATTCCGTTAAAGTGTAATTTCATACCTTGTTACTTTTGTTAAACACAAATATAGGACGAGATTACATTGTACCTGTTAATTACACTTGTCGTTATTTTGTCATTAGATGAAAAATTCCGAAAATTAAGAACTTATGAAGTCATTTTTTCCCTGATTAGGTATTATACAGGCCGTTTTAGGATATAAATTACAAATACTTTTCCATTGTGTATGGACTTGAAAAGTTATTTTGCTTTAGTTTTATGTACATGGGGCTTGAAAAACATGACAGGCTCTAGACTCAAATTATCAACTCTAGTGTCCATTATAGACGTTATTTTCTAGAAATAGTCTTGTGATTGACAAGGTGGCATTTTTATGGTACAGTTAAGTCAACATAAAGATTAAAACATAGATAAATGTTCTACACCAGAGTCCAGCATGATAGTGCTGACATCCAGTGACCACCATTATGGTCATTCACCCATCGAGTGATAAGATTGGTTGGGTGGCGATGGGGTGAGTTGGCAATACGCTTGTCTCTTTCACTTAGGCAACTGGGGTTGGATACCCAAATTGGACAGGGTTGGATACCCAAATCGGACAGGGTTGGATACCCAAATAGGACAGGGTTGGATACCCAAATCGGACAGGGTTGGATATACCCAAATCGGACAGGGTTGGAAATACCCAAATCGGACCTGGCCCCGGTTTCAACAGCATTCTAAAGAAATTTCCTTAACTTAGAATTATCCATAGAAAATCATTATTGGAAAAAATCTTAGCTAAGGAACTTTTCTCAAATTCTGTAATGCTTTCTTATGGGTTTAAGTTAAAAGATTTCCTTAAGTTAAGGATTGTTGATAAAACTATGACCTCAACAGGTATTTGGGATGTCACCTGTCCAATATCTCCAAAAACTATGGTTTCCTTCCACAGCAAGACTCCCTGAGTTTGCTTCCATCTGAGACATCATGCCAGAACAATTAGTAGAAGTTGGTACAACTTTGAGATGTAAAGTTTAATTATTTAGTTTGTCTTTGTTGTAGGTTTTACAATGTAAAGCATATATTTATAGATTTCGTTCTAAGATTTAGGGATACAATACCTTAACTCTGTAATGTTAAATTGAGATATTTGACCTGGATATCATACAAAACATGTATACAATGTTCTGGTCATTTCCTTAAGGAGATTTTTATGTTCTAATGATGAAGAATGATTTCCTGTTTGTTGTTCTACATGTAAATCATTGGATAGTTAGTATCAGGCTAGCACTGTTTACCTGGACCTAGAACCACAAGCCCTACAGCTATTTACTCGTAGTAATTACACATTGGAACGAAGCTCGCATTTCTCTTCACAGGGCATTTCCACAATTTACAAAATTTGTATAATTTGATCGGACCGCTAACAAAGTAAAAACAAGAATTACACTCGACAAATTCACCTTTTCGTTGACAATTTTGTGAAATTTAATCATGGGTCCGTCCCACTACACAGGTGAGACAGCCATTACACTCAGTAAAATAGCCACAGGGGACATCTGTCAGAGTGGAACGTTCTAAACTGGCCGGCCAAACCTTATTATAGAGGACTTTACCTGTGAGTCATAAACCAACGCACCAACAATGTCTTAAAGGAACTTACTCATGTGTAAACACTGAGGTCGGAAAATCAGGATGTCACGGTTCACCTGTCAGACGTGGACTAGTCCTGATCCAAGTTCACTACAAGTGCAGACAGATCTAATTTTGTTCCCTTGTCCAGTTCTCTGCTGTCAAGGGATAATTAGGGGTCACTCTTCTGCACGTCCTTTTATAAATTCATCCAGTTCTCTAGATCTGTTGTCATGGTGATAAGGGGTCAGTGGTATGTCCATCTTTTTATAAATCCATCCTTGGCCAGTTCTCTAGATCTGTTGTCATGGTAATAAGAGGCCAGCTTTAAATTTCTTTGCATGCACATTTTTATATGGTAATTAAAATGGTTATTGCAATGGAAGATAAAAAGGAATTCTAAAATCCCTGAAAATAAACTGCAAGAATATTCACATTTTGTAATGTTATAATATAAACACAAATATATCAAACATTTTTCTCTGTTTTAACTACTATCAGAATCTTTATAGGTTTTAATACAATATTACAATTTCAGAATTATCCAAATAAAACATTTTTGGCAAAATGAGGAAGATAAGTCATTGTTGATGTAAAAATAAGCCATATTGGAGGTTTTCTTACATATTTGCTATTTTCGTACAGTTAGCACTGATTCTATTGATTGGAGAACATGGCAATCTGACCATCTACAAAATACCTCATCAAGGGAGATAATTAGATTTACTGAAATGTATGATGTTGATAGACACAGTTAGGTCTGTTTCACAAGTCGCATGATACAAAGTTTCCCAAGAATATCCTTCCAATCCTCACAATCCTACGCTGCAGATATAAAGATAAACTTGTGTCAGTACCTGTCGGTCTGTCCTATCATCAAAGGGAGATAATTAACACAAGGGAGATAACTCTATCATAATATTTCATTACCACTGATCCTATGGGTTAGATAGTCTATCAGGGGAGAGATCAGCTCTTAGCCTATTAGTGCAATCTCTCTTAGGCTTTTAGTTTATGGGTGATAAGACTGTCAGTGAATGAGAGAAATGTTGGCAACTTCTGGATTACTTATAAAATAATAGTTGTGATCTAGCTAATGGATTTGCACCTACAGAGGGGAGAGGGGTTTATATCATTGGTATTTCTATGTCTTGTAAAACAGGAATTACCTGCAAGTTACAAGCATGAAAGTGATTAAGACAGTCTATATATATGCATTTAAGAAAGAAATAAAGAGAAAGATATTTAGATATTTTGCTCCATTTCAAACTGACAACTTGGATATCTAATCGAGTAAAAAAAAAAAAAGATAAAAAAGACTTTTTTTATTTTTATTAAGATATAGGTACTTATGCTAAGGGCAGTTATCTTTATATAATTATATATTTGAAGTGGAGAGGGTTTAGTTTGACAAACCGGATATTTAAGTGAAAAACCTATACGAATGGTTACAGGAGTGCTTGCTTTCACAAGGTTCCACTAGTTTCTGTCTGCCAAAAATACTTGGATGATATGTGAGTGAAGTGTTGGGAATTAAAAGTACAGCCAAAATGATGTCTTCTTTATAGAAATATCAAACTCCCCCTGGCATATATACATACAGGATGATTTAAGAGAGACTTGCATCGTAGCCATTTCCTTCCTTCTATAACATCCCGCTGCAACCCTCCCTTTAAGTACCTTCCAAATGTCATCATTCTCCCAATCAGCATTTTTTTTCCTTCCTAACAAGAATTTGATATGATGTACAGTATACTGACTTCCTGGGGAAGTTTTCTAAGCAATTTGTATTTCCTTAAGCATGGTCCATATATTATATTACATATTTGTAACCAGATGTAGCTCTTATTTTTAAATGAGTCAGGATTTTCAGTCTAACATGTGGTATACATATAGAGATTTTTTTTGTTCAAAATTAAAATTGAAATTAAAAAAAATTAAAACTCGGCAACAAGATTAATGTATTTGATTACTCGTGATTTATGATAAAGATTTCAACATACATTGTATGCTTGATTTGATATTTTATTCACCTGGTGTTTGATGTGACTTGGAAAAAAACTTAATGACAATACACAATGTACTGTAGGAATTATTCTACATGTATATTTGCATGCTTTTGGATTTTCGCATTAAACAGGTTGGGCACAAATTTTTAAAACAAAAAGGTTCATATGAATACCAAAACTGATCATGACAACTTTTTAAAACACTTTGATGACAGCACTGAACTGTATCCCGATTTGTCAGCTTAGCAACTCAGAAATCTGAACTTTTAATCTGTCATCTTTCAAAAGTTAGTCAATTTAGAACTAAAATACTAATGCCCTGATATCAAAATCACCTACAATGGACAATACATACAGATTTGATTGTATCTCTGTGTAATATTTTGAAAATATTGAAATTTGAGTTGACATTGTGTAAGTCGAGGAAGCGGTGTTGTTGTGATAGAATGTCCTTTCTGGTTGCATAATACTCAATTAGCTCAACAAACAGAATTTTGTTTTGTTCATATGTTAAATGTTGGCTATTGGTAAACAAAATATTTCCATGTTGACATTCTACATGTACGTCAACGTGACTTAGATTATTCATGACACTGTAACCAACTAGTACATTACAGATGGATCACAGTTTGTGTTATTCATTCAAAAATTATTTTTAAATCTATCCAGTTTCAATTCCCATGACATAATGCTTTTCTTCCATTACAAATTGTTTAAAGCCAAATATACACTAACTCAGATGACACTTGTTTGGGCCCGCGATTGTTTGGGTGTATAATTTGATAACAAGATATGATTACCGGTACATCATTTGGGGACACAACAAGGAGCTTGGATACCATATTTATCCTCAAATAAACCCATTCTTTTATATTTTACGGAAGAGTATTTAAGTTTGGGGAGGACTTATTTATGAACCTATCATAGATTGCTATATAAAAATTGATGATTTTACAAAAATGAAAATGGGGGCTTATATATAAGTGGGTATGGGCTTATTGTGGACACATACTTATTTGTGGGTATGGGGCTTTTTTGGACACATACTTATTTGTGGGTATGGGGCTTTTTTGGACACATACTTATTTGTGGGTATGGGGCTTTTTTGGACACATACTTATTTGTGGGTATGGGGCTTTTTTGGACACATACTTATTTGGCAACAAGGGCTTATTTGTGGATAAATATGATAATTGAAAGTTCAGATATGTGATGTTTGAAAATTTCATGTTAAGCGAAGTTCTACTGATATAGCAGTCAGTTTATGTTCTATGGGTAATCGACATCGCACAGTACCCTGAATCTGACACATTCTTACATTGTATAGGAACGAAATTATAAACAAACATCCGGATGATAGGATCAGGGTGACAACAGTGTTTACTATCGGGATTGCAGACCTGGCCATATAGTGGCCACAAAACACTTTTCACTAAACCTCTGACCCTTGGTCAGTTAGCAGACTGACCAACATACCTTTTTAGTTGACTGTTATATATCTTTGACCAAAACCTTAGAAAAATGGCAAAATATACCTAGGTGTAAGTATATAACACTGAATTTCCTTAAACTGGTAGTGTCATGCAAATGATTAATAGTTGAATTTTGTTTCTTAATTCTTGATTTAATTTTATTTGATGTACTTAGTATTTTAGGCTTATAGCTTTTCTAAGTTTCTGAAAAAATTACGGTACCAAAAAAGTGTTGAAAAATTACTTTCGCATTTTCACGAACAACTTCCAGAATTCTTTTCACATATCAATAATTCTCTCCTGAAAGTTTTCAAAAGCCAAAACTGTTTCTTTAAATGTACAGTAGAATGTGGACAGTGTTTGAACTCAGTGATGGGGTCAACCGGTGGAATGATTGAGCTGTTACAATAAAAGGAGATTGTAAAAGTGAAATGAGGGAGATTTCCTTGGTGGTTTAGGAATGGCTGGTGACTCACACCTCTATAGTACTGTTAGGTGTACAGTGTGTGGACTGATCAGCTGGTCAAATCAATGTCAGGTCATTAAAAGGAAATCCTGGTATTTACTCTGACATTGTGGGGCCACAAATGGCTTAATTTTCATCAACAATAAGGACATTAACAAAAAAATCTTAATTGTTTCAAAAATAATGTTTAAGAATTTGACTGGGTTTTTTTTCCTGGAATAAACTATTTGTTAAGTTTTGCAGCCTTTTATTCAAATATACCTGGGTAGGTAATATGAATTATGCTGATATATATTTTTCTAGATTTTTTTTTATATGTCAAACTTTTTTCTGTGCAGTCAAATAGGAAAATTACCAGAGGTACCTTTTACTTTTTAATTTTTTTTTGACATTGTCCCAAATTTTGAATCTGTGTGGGGAGGGGTTTCCTTCATGTTTTTTTGTTTTTTGATTATTTCCTAATGTTGCCTTTAAATAACATAATGCAGTCACGGATGAAGAAGGTTAGGATTGATATACCACAGAAGTCGGGGCGTTTCCTTGGCTTGGTCAGCTATGATTACGAGGAAGTAATTAGATCCTGCACAGGTTTATTTAAGGTGTTTTCTTTCAACAGTAAAACTGTAGTTAGAATGTCAGAGCTCTAACATACATCCTGAGCCCCATTATGGGTAGGTATATAATGGGAGGGCATAAAGCTTGGTCTGCTTATACTCAGAGGTAGGGTGTCAGCTAGCGTGGAGCAAGTGGAAAAGGGGATGTCAATTTGTGAAGAGGAAGAAGGGAGAAAAATGAAGGCAGATCAGGATGTGATGAGAGAAACTAGGCCACCATTTCATTAGTGTTCATTTACTTCCCTTAGTAAAACATTATTCTCCCTTATCTCCCTTGATTCATCTCAGTTTTGTGTTATCTCCCTTGACTCAGCTCTTCACATCCAACATTTATTTTGGAATCCCTTAAATGATTGTGTTACCGTTTCAGAAGCTTTTGATTGGTTGATTATGATTTTATCATAATCGGCTGCACTTTTTCACCCCAAGAGTTTAATTGCAAGTTTTATCTCTGAATAGGGAACAACTTTTATATGTCCAAAGCTCTACAAACAAACTTCATAGAGGTCAACGAAGGTCAAGGACACTTCATAAGGAAGAAAGGTGTTAACTTCACGCTTGATTATAGTTCTTAAATGTTTGAAAATGCTTTAAGGGGAATACTTTTATGGCTATTTTGATTTTATTAGCAGTAATAAAATTGGAAATTAAATCTATCCATTGTTTATATCAGCCAATAAAAAGATGCTAATGTGATAAACTTATCAGCATGATAAATTAAATATATAACATATATTTTAAAATTCCAGTTGTATACAAATAGGTTATGGGTGATACAAATTTTCAAATGTGAAATAAGATCGTGCTAAGTTTAAAATTTTACTTCTATTTGAAAAAATCATGCAGAGTTTGAACATTTGGTTTGTCAAAAGAGTTGTTTTTTTCATTTCTGTCTGCCAATCCTCGTGACAGCCTCTCATGGTCATGTGAGAACAGAATCATAGAATTAATATCGTGTTATAAAAGCACTTCAGGATGGTGGCTACCTTGATGAAACAACCCTCAATGAAACAACCTTTCTCATATTGTGGCCTCTGGCCTGGTAGATATTGATGTTTATTGTATCGATTCATTTGAAGTAGAAAAATCATGACACAAAAATCAATAGAATCGTGAGTGTTGATAAGTACATAGATCTGTGTATCTGATATATAGTCTACTTAAGGTATCTAAATAGACCTACCTGGCTAAACGAGAAAAGTATGAAAAGACTACAAGGTCATTAGGCTGAATGTGTCAATAAGGTTTGGTTGAAACTAAGTATACATTTTGTGTTTAACTAGATTTCAGGATTATTGATGAGTCACACTGTGATTTTTGTACATCTAGATTAAAATAACATTAAGATAGGATTGTCGGTTTTGTGGCGATAGCTGACCAATGCAACCTCAGATGAATATATATCCGAAAATGTGTGGTTCGATTCTACACTGCATTGTCAATTTGTGTTTCTCAGGAACCTGAGATCCCTAACCATTCTGTCACTAATTGCTCTGGACGGTATACAACATGACTACAGTATGTTATACTGTGAGGTAGGCACCAGCTACTACATAGCCACCTAGCCTCAAAATAAGCTTAGGTGCTGATGGGGCCATAAACCCAACAAACAAATAAGCAGATATTTGATAAATCTTATACAAAACAAAAAGTAATTAATTTCGCTTCAAAACATTAAAATGTATTTTAATGAAAGATCTATACTGGTGAATTTTGTATTTTGGTATTCCTGATGCATCCGATAGGGAGATTTGGCATATATAGTCATTTTATACAATCATGAAGTGAAATGGAGTTCAATTCCTTTCCAGCAATAAGCAGAGGATGTATTCCTGGTCAGGTTTAATGATATGAGATAAAAGTACGTGATACATCGTTAGCTTGTTATGTACAGGTCTTTTTGTTCAGATAGAATATATCTCATTAATGAATTTCAAAAGCACAGCTGAACTTTATTATCGGTATTGATGATGTTCTACCAGGAGTGATTTAAAATGACTTTATATGGCTTTGTGGGTATTGACATTCTATTTGATATCACCTCTGATTGGAATTATCAGATAGAAAATCCAATCTGTATAATGAACATCCACTGTGAGAAATTATAGTAGAAGTATTCATCACCCCAAGGATTTACGCTGTTCCGCGGCTCCGCTGTTCCCCGGCTCCGCTCCTCTCTGTGGCTCATTGTGGTGGATGACTTGATGAATTACACTAATGGAGAAAGTTACTTTTCCCAAATGTTTCTTAATTATTTGTAACTACTTAGTAGAATCATTAATTTGTGTTCATTATATGTCAGGGTGAATTTACAGTATTTATCCTCAAATAAGACCTCTACCCTATATTGTAAAAGTTTAGTACTGTATTTATCCTCCAATAAGCCCCTTCTTAGTGTAAAAGTTTAGTACTGTATGTATCCTCCAATAAGCCCCTCCCTTAGTGTAAAAGTTTAGTACTGTATTTATCCTCAAATAAACCCCCTCCCCTAGTGTTAAAGTTTAGTACTGTATTTATCCTCAAATAAACCCCCT
Organism: Pecten maximus; assembly: GCF_902652985.1. Classification (NCBI taxonomy): domain Eukaryota; kingdom Metazoa; phylum Mollusca; class Bivalvia; order Pectinida; family Pectinidae; genus Pecten; species Pecten maximus. The sequence continues at coordinate 18,671,194 of NC_047027.1, forward strand.
CCCCTAGTGTAAAAGTTTAGGGAAGGCTTATTTTAGAATTGAAGATTCTGCAAAAATGAAGAAGAGGGCTTATTTGCGGATAATTATATAAATATGGTATGTGTATCCCAGATCTGAAGTACTGCTGGATATTTGTGGAAATGAGGCAGAGTTTTCAGGCTTCAAATGAAATGTTAAGACCTTAGAATGTTGAAGTTAATGTATTTGTGAGCGTGGTTTCACCATTTGTCAAACGATTGCTTTCCCTCACCGTAATTTAATAATCGGCTGATTTAAAACACAAGATGACTGTTTGGCTACACCAGCAGAATTTGGTTGTTGTTAAACTAAGTGTGATGCATGGAGGGCAAGGTGTAAAATATTGTCTGTATATGTGGGATAAATATTTACTGTCTTGTATTTTGAAAATGTGGAACTTTTGTTGTTGAAGCTTAAGTGATAGAAACATGGCATGGACCATAATGATGATTTACAATAAAAAATATCAGTCATTTGGTGACTTATTTTTTGTTCAATATTAATCAGAGAAATTGTCATTTCAAAATTCTTTTAATGCAGCGTTCTAAATCCTTCAGTCATCAATTAAGGAGCTTCTATGATTTTGTTTTTTGATCTCCATAAAAGATGTTTTTATTCTAAATTGAGGATGATAAATTCAGCTTCATTGCCAGATCGAGTGTTGAGTTTGTTGGATGCCAGTCCTTGTTTTACGTGACGCCATGTTGAACTCTTGTACTGCTAATTAATACTATATGTGGAGTGATACCAGCATTAATGTCCAAATGAATTTTAACACTGCTTCTTGGTTCTTTCAATTCTGTAGAGACTGATCAAAGAAAGTGCATGAAACAGTTTTGTAAAGCAGACATGCTACAACAGAAAAGTCAACCGAGACTTCAATTTTTTCATCAGTTTAGAATGAGTACTCTTTGTCGGGTTGTGAGAAGAAAATTGTAATGATGGGTTTCAATTAAGGACAAATGTTGGAAAAGATGCATGAATAATAGATCATTTGAATTTGGATTTTGGGACATTTGGGACATAGTCTCCAGAAAAAGCCCTGTGTACTGTAAAATTGTATAAACTGGACTTATTTCTGTGTCATTGAAGCCCTTGAAATGAAATGCATCTTAAGCTTGATGTGTTTATAGATAACAATAACAGTAGTTATGTATCACAATTTTTCGACTGACATTTGATGTCATACATTTTCATTGAAAAAAAAAACATTCAAAATCTGTGTCAAACTTAAAAGATTAGTGTCAAAAGATTTCTTCCTGTGTAGAATTTAAACAGAGAGTTGTCCCGATTTAATCACCGGAAGTTTGACTGTCTGTTTAATCTGGATGTTGACTTTAGACGACAGCTATATCATTGACCTTTTTTCATTGACAGGGAAATGGCGACAATTGAGTCTGAAAAGCAAATTATTATAATCTGTGCCTCGATAGTCTGTGTCCCTGGCTTATGGGATGGTTAGAGTTCAAAAGTAAATTTAATAATTATCTGTTTGTGACTAAAGATCTTAGACAGAACAAACTCCACAGTTTAATTGTCTGCTCCAGTCAGCTGTGATATTTTGTCTGCTCCAGTCAGCTGTGATATTTTGTCTGCCCAACAGATTTTAAAGATAACCAGCTGTAAACTAGTACTTTATGAAAAACTTGAATTTGAATTTGTCTCATATTCATTTTTATGATGTGTCAGTTTTAAATTCATCATCATAAAATTACACGAAAAAATTTATTTTAGGATTGTATTTGAGACAGGTATTACAGAAATATTTGTTTTAATTTAAAATGCAGGTGCTTTCTTCCTTTTGTTTTTGTTCTTTTGTCCAGATGATTCGTATTTGTGTTAACAACCTTTGACCTTTGACCCGACATTGATCACCCATCAATCAGGATGGGAAATGACTCGGTGATCGGATTTCATGTCGGTTAATCTCCTACATCCTTGGAACAGAGGGAAATGACTTGTAAAAAATAATAGCTGTGTGTGTCCAGAGAGGAGAACAGAGGGGAATGACTTGTAAAAATAATACCTGTGTGTGTCCAGAGAGGACAGGATAAACGAACACCTGACACAGGATAAAAAAATCATCAAAATAAAAACTCAACGCATGGAGGAGACACCTTCCGATGTATTTTTGAGACACAATTAATTACACAGTCAATTAATTATAAGGTGATCAGAGGCTAAAAAGTGTAAGAGTCTGAAAAACAATTTATTTTTCTGACACAATTTCAAATGTGATCATGATCAGAATGTTTCGGGAGGCTAAAGAAATTTAGAGTCCGAAAAATAATTGACAGAACAAAGAGATTTATAGACCGTTCGCATTACTGATGAGTCCTTGAAGGATGAACCAATGGTATAATACAGTTTATACTGATTTTTCCTTTACCCTACCAAGCTCACAATTTATATTGGAAGGAAATGTCTAACATGTCTTTTGTCCAGGCTTTTTTCAATAGTAGTAATCTGTATGATTGTAAAAAATAATTTATCATACCAAGGTTTTTTCTTTTACCTGAGGGAAAAAACTCCAGGTGAATACATGTATTTGTTTTCAATATATATCACATGTACAGTAGTTGTATGTGTGGTGTGGGGGTTGGAGATGTGTTTCTTCTCAACACAGCCCTCCAGGTCATCAATCTTCTATTTAAGACTTATTCTGTGTTCATGCTACAACTAAACCTATCCTCTGTGATTGAAGAGTTTGTATTGATAATAAAAAAGCTTCTATATTCTGTTTGTAAGATCTTAACATCACACAATTGTACTTTTAACAGTAGAACTGGAGTAGTTGTTTAAGTTTCCCATGGGAAATCCATTTGGGCATGGTCCCATAGAGTTTCTCTTCTGATGGCAAAAGTATTGGCCCATAATTATCAAGGAATAAAAAAAAGAAAATTGGACAGTTCTTATAGCACATGAATTATACCATTATAATTGTCTGTATGCAAAATTATGTAACAAATATCGGAAATGTAATTTTGATATTCAAATTTCAATTAGTTTGAATAGAAGCTTAGATAATCAGAATTGTTTCTATACAAATATTTGAAAGATATTCAGATTTCAAAGTTTTATGGGGTTGGTGGTCAGTCTGTGTGCTGCAGCGGCAATAACTTTTATACTGCTGGCTAAATTAAGATTATTCTTTGTAGATAGGGACTTGAGCAAGAATATTTTGTACAGTTGTGCCATTTTGACTAACCAAAGATTGCTAGGTATAATGTCAGCTGTACATCATACAACAGGCTTCCATTAATATAATTCTGGGGGGGGAGAGAGTTAAGATTGATAGTAGGCTGATTTGGGAGGGTGGGGAGAGTGTAGATGTGGTAGTAGGCTGATTGGGGAAGTTTGGTGGGGGGGGGGGGGGGGGGGGGGGGGGGTAAAATGGATAATCAGGATAAGAAAAACATAATTACGCTGCATTCCAAATTTTTGGTAGAATATACATGCAGTAATTACTCTCAGAAGAAACAGTATTTGGAATGTTAGCACTAAACAATGGAGGTGTGAGAGATGGTCTGAGGTCACGACCTCTAGCCTCCAATTGGTATACCACATGGTACACAGGAGTAAACAATATGTCTGCCACTGTAAACATTTGTATCTGTGTAATTACACTTCCCTTCCAGATTCCTGGGGCGCTAACATCCTCCTTCTGGTTGGGGAGGCAACCTGATAGGGGCCTAGTTATACAGGGCAGAGTGGGGGAAGTGACTCCTAGAGGGGCCCAGACAGGGGTCCGATCCCTGCTAGGGAAATTACTTAGATTTTAGTTATGTGTGTATTGACAGCTTAGTGAAATAAAGAGTTGAGAATCTTGGGGACAAAGGGAAGACAGGAAAATATAGCATGTGCATTGAAGGTCCTAGAATCTCACTTTTTATAGTTATTGACATCCTCAAGTTATTCAATAAATTCAGACACTCTTTCTTTTCAAAAAATGATTAAATAACTATATCATTAAGCAAAAAAAAAATTTAAGTAAAAAAAACTTTTATTAAAATGTTATTGATATTTGAAGTAAACAAGGAAATAGTAATGGTTTTCCATGTATGTGTAATGATCAGGTGATCACCAACAATTTCAAGGTATTCCAATTCCATTTAAATTTAATTTCCGATGACTCATATAGGTTCAGTGTTATTTGTGGGAATAGGATCATTATCATTGTTGTAAGATATTGTCAAAAGCGCCTGTCATCCAGAACGATTCCAATTTCTGCATGCATGGTATGTTTTGATTTTTGTGATAAGGAGTTTGAGCTTTGTCTGCCCAAATACTGTAGAAACTTGTGCATGGACATGTGTGTTATATCATGTTAGAGACAATAGCTTCCTGATCAGGGTCATCTGAATGATTTAATGATTGATATGCACATTAAAGAATTCTATTCAAGGGAGGTAATTGCACAAATAAAAAACAAATGATTTGAAGATAAAAATGTGTCTATATTTAGAGTAGACATCTAAAAATAATATCTTGAATCATATTGCCAATAATTGTTTATATATATATTGCTATTTCATTGTGCATGTACAAAGAATACTGACATAGTTTTTCTATGCACAATGAGTCAGTTATTAAAATATTACATAAGAATTATTAGAAATGGTACATAGAAGTAAAAATAAAACAAAATAAAATTGAAATAAATTCATGTATCAGATAATAAAACTTGAAAAATGAAATGAAAATAACAAAATATTCTGTATGATAATAAAACTTGAGAAAATTACTATAAAAAATCAGTATTTAATAATGAAAGTTTTTTTCTTCAACAATTCTTCTAAAGGTTTCAAAATATACTATTTCTGAAAATAATTTTCAGGTTAATATTTTTTTTTTACAATTTCCCCCTTGTGAGCCCCAACTTTGGGTCAGTGGTAAGGTTGAATACTTCATTTAGATGGCTTTAGGATAATGCTTTCCACACATACACTGTGCTGTGGTAGCCAGCTTCAATATTTTTACTTTAGTGCCGTTCTAACTCACTTTTGACACCATACATAAGTCGGACAACAGCCATGTCGTACCAAACAAAACAATCTCTAGCTGCCCAAGGTAGGTTCTTTTTATCTCTGAATAGATTTTGAATGATATGGAAGGGAAAGTTTTTAGGCTACTGTGCTAAAAATGTCTTGTTTCTACAATAACAGGTCATATGTTTCTTATTTGTTTACAAGAATTTTCCCACAATACTGTATTTATACTTTTGTTATAAATTTTATCTAGATTTTGTCTAAAACTGAAAGTCTTATCAGAATAACAATGTATAACAGTGTCGATATATAGGTGTGGCGGGATAGTGTTATCTTTTGGTAGTGCTCTTGTGAAGTGTTCCGACTGTTCTACAATATAGTATCACTGTCAATACTTTCTGCTTCGATTCAAACTTTCAATCCGTCAGTGTTTGCCAGTTGTCAACACACATACACATGTTTCTTTGTCCGTTTACGAGATAGCCATCAGGATTAATATTGCTCCCCTTACTTTTCAAGTTTTCGATTATGACAAGGGTAAGTCGGTACAAATCTGACATAGAAATCGGCAGGTTTTTGTTGGCAGTAAACCATGTTCAATGAAAATTGAACTTGAGGTAGTGTAAGTGTTTAAATTCCTAAGAAATGAGCCCCACTCCCTAGTGTAATAGTAAAATAATAAAAGTTTTGTAATGGCTTATTTTTGTGAATTAACCACTTTTTGCTGACTATTGGAAAATTGATGATTCCAAAAAAAATGAAGGGAGCTTCAGGGCATCCAGCAGTTCACCCTTGATTTTTAGCGATTTCAGAAGTAAAATCAATATTTTTCAGAATCTGAAGGGTCAAAGCATATGCCATTAACATATGTCCCCTTAAATCTCAAGAAATGATGCCAAATCTCATTATGGGAAGTCAAAAACATAATCAATTTACTCTCAACTGGATGCCCTCGGCCTATTGATGGGAAGGAACAATTATTTGCCAATAAAAACCAGTAGTGTTGTCTCCGAGCTGATTACTGGTGTTGTGTAATGTTTGGAGCAGACACTGATCAGACAGCTATGACTATGTAAACATATTGTGACAGAAACACAAAGGAAATGATGTGTTGATATATTTATACAACAACACACTAACATGTCCTACCATTAGTATCTGACATAGGGCAGACATTACGTACCATTAGTCATACCTAGTCGGGGCCCTTTATAGTCATACCCTAGTCATGATCAGGGCCCCTTTAGGTAGTCATTCCCTAGTCGGGGCTCCTTTAGGTAGTCATACCCTACCCGGGGCCCCTTTAGGTGTTCAGGACAGCCCTTACTGTCCATCCCAGGCCATTATTGTGATTTATAAGGGGCCATAATTGGATTTGCCCAGGGGAGAAAAGGTCCTAGTATTGTCACCATAAGGGACTGCCTGATAATCTAGTTTGTAATGGATGTTAGGTACAATGGTCAGAAAAATGGACAATGGTCAAATGACCTGGGAAAGTGAAGGTAAGGATACAGACATCTAGGGGCTGTTGAATGGCACAGTTAATTCGTTGTCATGGAAACTGGAAGTGACCTCCTGAGAATCTTGCAAAAATAAACAGCATGAGTTTATAGAGAGCTACTTTTGTAAATTGGGGGCAACATCTCTGTCAGGAAAAAGAACTACCAGTATATGTATTGAAAACTATTTTCAAAACACCAGGATATTAAACGATATTGATATTTCTGTAGTCGCTTATCAATCAAGGAAGGGTTGAGGGGTAGGACCACTTATAGAATTTGAAATGATATTCCCCCACCCTTGGAAGGCAATGTAAATGATACACATGGCTGTGTTGTTTTCCTTTGTCATACATGTCCTATTACTGGTAAACAATACGCAGTGTATTGATATATTGTTCTTTTGTAAGTTGTGTGATGTATTAAATTCTGAATTATGCTCTTCTGAGATAATTTATTGTCTTATAATGCTGAATCCAAAGCCAAATCGCAATTTCACAAACGTGATGATGTTAAGATTTTACAAAAACTCGTCACAAGTAATGAGGTTATTTCATCCACAAAGCAAAGCAAACAAAGGAAATAATCATTTGTTATCTCTTGATGCAAATCAATTTTGTATTTGTTAAATTTGAACAGACTGTCATTTGAGATTGTGATTTAATCCGGATTTGACCCAGATTTGTATGACTGCATGATCTTGTTGATGAAGCAAAATCACTTTAACTCTTCCAGAGTTCCTTGTCATATATCTGTGTATAATTACTGTATTGAGTTTTTATGCCAATTGGTAGTTATTTTCATATTTTGGTCTAGTTTTATCAAGATTTTGTGGTTTTGTCATTACCTCAGGTATGTCAGTGTTCTCTGTTAAATTAGTGATAAGGAAAAGCCACAATTCTTCTCTTTTTTTTTTTTCTTTTTTTTTTTTTTGTAAAATTAGATTCTCTCTATAAAAAACTAAATTGCAATTTTTACTGGAAAAACTTCATTTCATTGAAAGAAATGGGGAAAATGGAAATCTTGTTAAAAAGTAAATTGCAATTTTTGCTGGATTGTACTTAATTTCATTGAAATATTATCTCCCTTTATCTTTCTATCGGTGATCTGGAAATTATCGGTTGGTGTATTGCACTTTTCAAGTTTTAACCCTAAAGGATCAGTTTTTTCTGCAACCAATCAGGTAAATTGACAGGGATGAAAGCAAAGGCCAAACAAAAAATGGCTTATAAAATGTCAAAAGTTTCTATAAACACGACATGAACCTGTATATGGAATGCCCTGTGGTTGAAATGAAATCACTCCTTTCTTCTCTGTTTTGTTTCATACAACATAAAATATCCCATTAAGAAATTGCATTACCGGTAACACATGTACAGTTATGGTAAATATTCTTCAAAAGTTATAAAATTGATAGACTTTAAATGAAATGTTAAAATAATCATATAAATTATTTCCAAATCCATATAAGAAAGTTTTTAAATCATGTAAGGAGCTTAGGTGATTTTAAATATATAACTTGTCATTTATGAAATGAAGTTAAATTGTTGATAAACCAGTAGACCTGTATTAAAAGTGACCCCCTATTTCTCATCCATGCAATTTTCTGTTGAATGATACTGACTCTGTCCCAGCTGTGGGTAACAGTTTTCAGTTCTTTCAATATGGAATTCAATATTTTGAGGGTAAATATTCCTCATATATGTCTGATAATCTTTTATAAAAAAGCAGCAACATGAATTATTAACTTATTAATCTGACACTTTCACCCATATGTCTAATTAAGAGACCAGCTTTCTTGAATGTCAGCTTCTTTATCGCCCTAAATGGATGTACATTTTCTATTTTGTATTTGAAAAAAATACTATTAAATGAACAAAAAAGTTAAGATGTCATATATATTTCATTAAATAATAGAAATCCACAGAATTTGCCAATTTCTCAATAAAAATGAAAAGCGGAAACTATGTATGTAAGTAATCTAAATATTCATGGAAATATCCAAGTTTGTGACGTTCATGATTTGGGAGTTTCTACCGTAATACCAGACATGGACATAGGGTTTTTGTTTGGCACATTGGTCTGCTTCAAGTTGCTACATAACAAGTACAAGCCTTCAATGATTTATTTCATGTTTGCAACAAGAAGAGAAAAAGCTGTACATTCCAAATATCACTAGAATTAATTGGTTCCATCATGCTGCATAACTAAGGGTAGAAAGAAATTCATGGTAATCATAGGAAATGCATCTCCCGTCACCATAGTGATACATTTGTCAATACGTGGTTGTGTTGTTATTGGGTAACCATGTGTTTTGTGTGCGATACGGAATCATAACGGATAATCTTCTTGTGAATCTCTGTCGTGATGGGAGGTAGGTGTTCGCTGAAACAGAGATAAACCTCTCTCATCTACACTAAACAATAGACTGATAAATTTATTGTCTAAAACTAACAATAGACTGATCAATTTATTGTATAAAAATAAACAATAGACAGATAAATTCATTGTTTAAAAAAAAAAATCAAAGACAAAAGGGTAATACTACTTTTATATTTGAATTTTATTCTTTTTATTTATGGTTTCTTCATTCTTCTGTCTTTCCAGGTCAGCAAAGTAACCCGGACCTTTCGGCTACGGGAGTTATCGCCATAGGAGCCGTTTGTGCCGCCGTCCTCATCGCTCTTCTCTGTGTACTTGTATACTTCATCTGTCGGCGGCGACAAAATAATGGTAAGTTCTCAAAATAGACACCTGCATGTCCTCAAACTGTTTTGTTCAGCCTCACTTTGGGAATTGATATACAGAAAGTTTTGGTCATAAGTTGATTGTGGGCTCGTATAGGATTTTACGTGATATATATATATGGATGTGTTAAATGGCTTTGCTATCTTGTGACTTTCTTCCCTATTTAATCAAGATAAGCGAGATAAGCTATTTTGTAATGATCTTTTCTAATAATGAATATTTACAATGTTTTCATAATATTCATGTCAAAACATGTATGATCCTAAAAATGTTCTGAAAAATATCTACTGTAATATTTTACTCAAATAATTGTGTTGTCTGAAAGTTAATTAAAATCACTTTTATTTTGGATGGATCCTGGAACCTTAATGATGAAAAAACAACATTTTTGAATAAAGCTTGAATGAATTGAGCACACATGGTATTTTTCGTAATTACATTTTCATTAAATAAATTCTCCTTTGTGTTGCTGTGTTAAGCCCATCATGACTCGAATTAAATAAATTAATGCTGTGAGTATAATTGATTCTCAACGGTCTCTGTCACAAAGAAAAAGACACTTTCTTATGCAGGTGTTGGTTGCTGAAATTGACATGCTTGTTCATATGATGAACTAATTCTCATACATCTTCGATATTTCAAAAAATTCTGTCATATTACGACCAGGATTAAAGTTTTTCTGGCCAGAACTGGTTAATTATTGATGAATTTGTTGTAGTAGGTTGATTATTCGGTGTGTGGGGTTATTTCATTATTCATGCTATCCCAGATCTGAAGTTATGATGTCAATGAAAGAATGGAATGCCCTGATGTTGGTGTAATGAACGTCAGTGGTGATAGAGAGGGGGAGTTTATTGTTTCTGAACATGTGGTATCCATGTTACCATCATACTGGGGGGAAAAAACTTGTACTTATAATTCCATCCGTCATTCTGTAACGAAATGGGTTGACCCTCGGCAGTCAGTCTTTGCATATCTACATAAATATAAGATTGAACTATCTTCTTTGTGCATTCACGGTGGTGTGACTGCAATGGAATAGACATATTCTTACTATAATTTTCTTCCCTACCTCTTCCAAGCTTTTCTACCTGTTGTCTGATCTTTGTATGTCCAATGTCTGTTCTGACTTTCTGTCCATTCTATAATAATATGATAATAATTATAATGTCTAAATATGCTTTTGTACAGTGTAGGAATTTAATTTTGTCCGTCCATCAATAAGAAAGATAAATTTTCTTCAGTTTTATGCCACTCGTATCTTAACCTTCTCAGGACTTTTTAAATTTGTTTCTTTCTAACAGCTGCCAAAGATTTTGAAAATGCACAAAATGCCAAGTAAGTAAAACTTCCGATTTCTTATCAATTCTCCGTAATGTTATTGAATGGGTCCTTAGTACCGAAGCTTAACAATCTCCACATACAGTCTTATAGACAAGTTGTAACCGGTGTCGTCGCTCTTCAAAGTAAGCCATTTTTACACTCTTTTGAGAACTGTTTGAATAAGCATTTCATACTGGAATATATATTTGATATATGAATTTTTTTCTAAATTAAAACACAGATAATGTTCCGTTTTACAGAAAAAACTCAGTGAAATATTTTGTGAAAAATGTGTTCTAAATTTGGTTAAATAATAAAATTAGAAAAAAAAGTTTTCTTAAAATAATGGAAAATTTGTTTTGGTTTGCTTTTAGTTTTGAAATGTTGTTGGATAAAATAAAAGTAAAAATATAGAAAGAAAATTCCACATTCAACTGAGTTATGATTGAGAGTGTGAAAATATCAGCCTTTGGATGAGCAGACGACACATATGTAATGGAGTTTGAATCTTTATACTGCACCTATAAATAGCTTACTATTTACACTTAGAGAATGCATGTCATTTATACATTCATGTGTTCCGTATGGAAAATTAAGTTTGGTTTTGCAATAATGTTTCAATGTGTTATGCAAATAGCCCCACAAAAATATTTTGCAAAGATTCGAAAAATATATGTGTTGTATCAGAATATTCCTGATTTATGTTAAATGTTAAACCTCATATGAATCTTTATCTGATTCTTGGAAATGGATTCTTAATTTGACATCAAAAGATGATGACTAGACTGGCCATCTGAGATGTTAATTTTTTGTAAAGAATTGCTCAGCTCAATCTGAATACTAGATTACCTCCCCCTAGTATGAAACTTCAAATATGCTAGAGACTAAAATTATGAAACTCAATTTTATTTACAATTTTGATATTTTAGAGACAGTCTTGATATTGATGGAAGTTTCAATTCATATATGCTTCTCCATCAACAGTGATGAAACTCCTACACTTCAAAAATGACAATTTAATTAAAACCTCTTGTCTTTTGATAACTTCTTAAGAAGCAAGATTAAAGCTGAAAAGCAATTTATATATATATATAAAGCCAAAAATTACTTTGGAATATATATATATTTTTTATTATTATCTTAACCTACAGACCTACACATTTTGATGATATAAGTGCAAATTTTATTGAAATTGGCCTTGAAAAATCTGATGAACACATATTTTAACAGACTTTGCCTCAGATGTTTTAAGTTATGTTGTTTTAGCCTGATTAAACTTGCGTATAGAACATTGATGTAGTTAACCCCCTTGTAGCCTTTTAAGTTCACCCTGATGTAAACGTTAAAATCCCTGGTGTTGCTTCCTCCTCACGTTTTTTCATTTGCATTTTGTTTTTCAGCAGGCAGGCACAGCCGGTTAACGGCGTTAATATCCCCGCAAAACCAAAAAGAGGCTTCGACAATCCAGGTATGGACACTACAGAGTTTCACGAGCCCTATCGTCGGGACGGCTCTAGTGGCATGCGTGGTAGTACTAATATGTGTGAGTAGTGGATTTTCTCTACTAAAACTAGGTCACAGCAACCCGATTTCTGAACACACAATCACAAATATTTTTCTTTACAATATCACTACACTCACCAAAAACTACAGCTGCAAAAGATGAGAAAATATTCAGATCCTGTGTTAATTATCTTTGTTTAAAAAAACAAAACAAAAACTATAAGAATAACATATCAGGTCATAATGCTATAATGACATTTTATTTTCAATATGCTTATTGAATTCACATATATATACGTTATCAAAGTTTTACCGACTTATCCAAAACTAGGTCACTGTCACTGAATTCTGCACAACTTCAATTTTCATCTTCGAAAATTTGCAAAAATAATAAAGCACAATTATTTCAGCAAATATATGACACTGCACAACTTAAGTTTCAATGAAGAAATTTTATAACATCGTCGGAAAACTGTGATTTTACAACCAAAGTATCCTTCTAATTCAGGAATTTTTTATAATAGTGAAACAAAAACAACACAATTCTATACATCGAAATCCAGTACCATCCTGTTGTTTATATGATTAAGACAAGTTGCTGTTTCCTGCCGCTAACATGCTTTAGTCACTAACAGACTTTTGTTTCTGAAATGAGGTAATCATGTTCATCTTTGAACTAAAAATGTATTTAGAAAATAAAAAATGTCAGGATTTCTTTAAAAAAAAAAAAAATATTGTTTAAGCGCACTGAGCTTATTTTTGAAGTTTGAAATAGACATTTAAAAAAAATATTGTAACAATTAGGTGATATATTTGATTGATTTTACACAATACTTTTTTTGTTAATTCCTGTCAAATGAGATAGAAGTCTGTCTTGCATCTAGTATTGTTTGCATTGTTGTCTGCTTGTTTTCCTTGTATGCCTTGTCTGTTGTTGTTGTTTTGATAATGTTGAACATAATTTGATATTTGTGCTGGATTGACAGATTTATAATTATTGTTCCAATTGTAATACCATTTATAGTTATTTTTCCTTATGTAAAGGTATTGTTAATAAGAAATATTTTTTAAAATGTTAATAAATATAAAAAAAAAAATACATATTTTTCAAAAAAAAAAAATTTAATATTTTCATTCACAATCAGCATATTAATAGTTAACACTGCTTGCCCTCACACAGGAGGGGACTCATTCACAATTTTTTCAAAATTTCATATATTTCTGTTATTGTAATATCTGGATTCTGTTGTGTAAAACATCTGTCAGCTGACTCAAGATATTTAGAGCAATTCAGGCCAAAACATGTCAAACTTTGTTTTCATTTTATGTATTATTAGCTGTACCATCTTTTAGTTTTATTTTCATCATTATTGTTTATACAGTAAAACCTTGTTATACTGCCATTGTCTTATTCTGCCACTGTTTGTCAGAAGAATAACGGTACTATAAAGGTATTATATCATGTGAGTCATGAGATGGCGTTGGCACATACTGTCAATAAGCAATGTAGTTGTTGTCAGTGAACAAGGTAGTTGTCATCAATGAGCAAGGTAGTTGTCATCAATAAGCAATGTAGTTGTCAATAAGTAGGTGGTTGTTGTCAATTAGTAGGTGGTTGTCGTCAATAAGTAAGGTAGTTGTCGTCAATAAGTAGGTGGTTGTCGTCAATAAGTAAGGTGGTTGTCGTCAATAAGTAGGTGGTTGTCGTCAATAAGTAATGAAGTTGTCATCAATAAGCAATATAGTAATCACCAATAAGCGATAGTTGTTATCAATTAGCAATGTAGTTATCAGTGAACAAGGTAGTTGTCAATAAGCAAGACATATATCATCAATCAGCAAGGAAGTTGTCATTGATAAGCAATGCAGTTGTCGTCAATAAGCAAGTCATCAATAGGAAAGGTAGTTGTTTTCAAAAAGCCAGACGGCTGTTATCAATAAGCAGGACAGCTGACATTGATGAGCAAGGTAGTAATCATCAATAAGGTAGCTCGTATCAATAAGCTGTAAAGTATCTTTCATCATTGAGCAAGTGGAACTAGAAAACTGGCAACTACACATGAGATTGAGGAGGAATGATCGGCAAAGACTTTTGTCAATATCTGTAGTGGCAGATGAATGGGATGGCTTTCTATCAAGGTTTTACAATATAAACATTGCTGCATTTTGTGCGAAACGTCTAACTGTATTTCTTCGCTAATAAATCATACCTTATCTTCACAAGCATGAGACATTCGTCAATTCTGTTTACTTTCCATGAAGCATCAAATACATTATATCCATATACCCTTAGCTTGGTGGTTGGTTACCTCCCTTTCCTTAAGGCACTATCCACCCTGACAAGTTTACCCTCTCTATGCTTCAATTACCTCCCTTTGCAAACCTAGTGACACTAATGCACAAATTATTTTATTCATGAAAAGTAATTCACCTTTCTATAAAATGATATTATGATCAATAAGGAAAATTAATTTTCAAATTATTTTTATATATATATAATCATATGAGATAAAAATATTATCCATAAAAATATTTTGATTTATGTTTTGTTTCTCTGCAAATTACCAATTGATGTTATAGAAGAACAATATAAGAAATAATATTTTAATCAGTTGTGAAAAGATAAAGCTGCCGTTTTTATCCGGCAATAAGCCCATGTCTATCTGTTGAAAAGCCCTCTCATTTTAAGTAAAAATGCCAAAACACCATTACACTGTCATGCAATTAGTCTTCCCTCCAAACGCACTTATCTTTAGTCAAAGTCATGATTGTGTTTGGCTCCTGGGCTTATTACAGGATAATTACGGTATTTCACAACTCTCACAATTACACTATCACCATTGAAGTGTTGATTCACAGTGTTAATTAATTAATTTCAGATTCTGGACTGAACCATATGAATTATCATTCTCATGTTAATACCCATAATGGCCAGCCCCCAAATGGAAATATACCTCTAGACACCTCATATGATTCTCAGTTAGAGAAACGTCTGTATGAAAACGAAATGAACAGACGAAACGACAGTAAGTTATCAATCATTACAACAAATATAAATTATCCTTTTTCATCCCTTTGTCAGTAAAGTGGAATCTTCCTTCCTTTGGGTTGGGTGATGCTATTGTCTTATGTGGGTTGATTTCTGGAAAGTGTAAACTGTATACTTAGAGGTGACTATTTCACCAAGGGAGATAACTATGGAATTACATAGCATGTTTTTTTCACCAATAAAACCATTTGAGCACTATCACTTCATATTTGCAATGTTTTCATAATTCATCTTTCACTCATTTTATCCACTTTAGTTTGGTATCATTTTTCGTTGTTCTGTATATACCGTTGTCATGATAGTAAATTATAGTTTATTTGTTGTCTCCCTTGTTCAGTACTCTTCTGTATTTTAAGTTTATAGTTCAGACTTTTGTTGTACTATGTATTTTTGGTGATATTTTATGTTTTCATTATTATATAATGATAATATAGCTTATTCATGTGTTTGAATTTTTATAAGCAATCTGATTGGTGGAATTTTAAACCAATCATATTGTTTGATTTTCTCCTTTTGAGTTTGTTTGGTTTTGTGAAATTTAATAATACTACTGACAATTTTCTGGGTTTGGGTTCAATTTTGTACCTAACTTAAATTTCAAGACTTTTCAACATGTATGTTCACAATATCCGGTCTACAAAAAATAATTAGCAGTTTACCTGGGAAAGTAATCAATGTTTATTATATTTCATATACCTGAATATTTATTTGAAATCTGCTTTTGAATAAGAAATAAATTTGTTGTTTACCATTTCATGGAAAAGAGATTAAAATCCAAACATGAATATTTCATGTTATGACATATGAATGATTTAGTGTTACAATTCCATTGATTGTTGAATTGAACAAAAATTTTAAAAAATAAAATGTCTTTAGAAAATCTCTTAGCCAGACATGTCTGGACTTGGGCATGGTATAAATTCTAATATATGCTGATGTTTAACTCATCTTTTGAATTTTGAATTTAAATTGAAAATTTTGTGTTTACAGATATGAATAACGAGGCATTCAACCATAACAAACATACAGGTTGGTACAAATATATGTATTTTGTTGTATTTATAAAATCAGAAAATTAAAAGGTTTTATCTTCCCTTACAATATGGAATTTCTTTCTTAAAATTTTGAAATTTTTAGACTAGATTTTGTATTTAGTTACGTTTCCATCAAAGAATGAGTGGGGAATATATAATGCTTTACTTATATATACAAAATGTACTTGTATAGTTTAGCAAACATCCTAGTTTACTTAAGCAATATTGATAGGTGGTCAGATGGTAAGTGGCTTGCTATTCACCTAGGTGTTCTGGGTTCGATTCCCCGATCGGACGTGAAAAGGTATGGGTCACATGCCCAACCACGTGGGTTTACCCAGGGTACTCTGGTTTCCTCCCAAAGTAAGACCCCTCGCACCCTTCCATCTGGGCCAACAAGCGTGATTAATATAAGTTGATATCACTTGTTTCACAATTGTTGTAAAATAACAAAAATCCCTTGGATTTCAATACATGCAGTTTTTAAGATTGTCCTGTTTTTCATAAAGTAAAGAAATAATACATTTACCATATTTTTTTGCTTTGATGTGCTACAAAGTCTATGATACTTCAGGATAAACAAGTCCAGGTTTGAATTTAGACATTTAATTTAAATTTGTCTATAAAGGATTCGCATTTAATCAGGTCTTCGGCAATTCGTTGATGCGATCATGGGCGCAATTTAACGGACAATTAATTCTGTTTACATCTAGCCTATCTGATTTTACATGATAAAGATTTTCCCACCTGAAGCAGATTTGTTTAGAATGGTAGCTGCTATATACCAGTAATTTGAATATATCTTTTAGAATTGGTGAAACGTTTAAATGAATAATGTGATTTGCATATTGATGTCAACATTAAATACAAAATCTACGTTAATTTGAATAAATTCGATCATTATGGTTTAATTTTGTCATTGTGTGACTTTTTTCCTTAATTCAAATTAAATACCAAAGTTACTTTGGGATTAAATATTCTTTGTTTGTTAGTTTGGAGTCAATCTCAGATGTTGATTTTAAATAATTTTTGTTTTTTAAAATAATGTTTAATGCTATTTATGCCAAACAACAAATACAAATAGTTAGAAACAAAATTTCAGAGAATTTTCTATTTGTGAAGATGTATTCAATTTAAAATGTCAGAATGTCTTGTACCACAGATTGGTAACATGTACCCTATATATATATACGCAAAGTTTTGGCCATTTGTCTGGGGTATATGAATCACCTGGAATTAACCAGTCAGTTTATTGGCCCACCTTCCCCACACAATGTTTAGAGTTATTGCCCTTTATCAGTTCACTTTCAATATTTTGGCGAGGGTAGGGCTGTGAATTGCTTGAAGTAATCTGCCTTAATGACCTACATTGACATATACATTATGTTTTTATACCTTGTACTTTAAAACAGCTGTGCAGTGTAATTCATTGGCTGTACTATATCTTAACTCTCAAATTGTTATGCCCTCTCCATGGGGCATATATAGTGCTACTCGTGTCCGTTCTGTCCCCCGTCCTGTCCCTGTCATGTCCCGTCCCATTCAAATGTAACTAACTAATCTGAGGAACAGCTGATGTAAACCTCACCAATCTGTGTTTTGGGGTTTCCAAGTGGCAGCAGGGTATTTATGTCTTGAAGACATTTTCTAGTTCTAAAAGTGCTTATATGTCATGTGTGCCTTTTGTAAAGTCCTAGATTTTGAGCAGTTTCTAGGAAAATTAAACCACTGCTAGAAAGATTATTATACCATCCAAAATGAAGTTATAAACTCAGCCATTTTAATCCTGTTTCAGATTCATCATTTCATGGAACACCAAGGAAAGAACAGCAACAGTACATCGACCTTCACCCAGAGGACCACAAAGAAGGGGGCAGTTTTGGAAGTGGTATGGAGAGTGGTTACTCGACTCCTGATTCGTCCAAACCGAAAAAGGTTATATACGAGGTTGTTGTATGATGTTCTGGAGCTGCTCGTGCTATTTATAGTGTCGTGAAGTACGTGTGAGGTTACATGTTGTCATGGTGATCAGGACAAAGAAGCTGCCTCATTTTGAGCAGAATGAGAAAGAGGCTGCCTCATTTTGAGCAGTATGACAAAGAGGCTGCCTCATTCTGAAGCAGTTTTAATGATACCATGTTATGGACACGGTGACCTCTTTGACATTTTGTGCTTCCAAAAGTGATATCTCCAAGCATGGGTATTCCCAGTACTGTGTCGTTAATCGATGTTTGTGTTGACACCATATGTGTTCCTCATTCTGATTGGTGGATACCAACAAACCCATGCTTCTTGTCATACATCAAAACTAAAATCCCAAGCTGGCTACCAAATCTGTTGTGTTGTGTAAAATACATTACCACCAGCTAATATCCTTTGATGGCCAACATGAAGAGAATCATTGTAACTGAGAATTGTTTGCCAAATAAAACTTTTTCCCTTGTGTTGTGAAGTCTACGGCAGATATTTTTATAGCGGACATTATGCAGACAAGTGCCCTATGACCTTTTAACCGTGGTACACAGCAACAAACATTTTGGGGATTTAGGTGTTTTGTCTTATGACAGAAAGGAAGACTTTTATATGATAATCATGCTTGATTATGATCTCGAAATTCCATGTGCTCAGGGGAAGCAAGACATGGGAAGAACTTTTCTGGTGAAGAGAATCGCTGTGTGTATACGCAAACACACATCGTATACGCAGATATCATGACACACAACATGTATACGCAGATGTCATGACACATATTGCAATAACTTAGAAACTTTTCATTTGTCAAAGTTAACAAATCAACCACTAATTCTCGATTATTTTGTAAAAATTATCTTAAACCAGTAGAATTTTTTTTTATTTAAAACAAAAAACGTCATCATGGAAATTAGCTTGCAATATCATCAATCATAAGTTCTGAAATCCAGTAGAATTGAATTATCATTTATAGAATATTTAAAGATTTTACTGCCATTTTTGTCATCCATTGTTGTTGTCGTCTTGGCTGCGGAACTGTTATGGTAGTCCCGCAGAAAAGAATATTTTCATGATTGGTGCTCAGTTGTTGATCATGTTATGTTGCTGTTCAGATTTCAATTGTGGAGGAAATTTTTAAGTTCAAATTTTAGCATGTTAAATAAAATGTTCATTTTGATGAAAATTTCATTATATTTTCCCACCATTTATGTATTTTTATCAAAACTTTGTTCATCATTTCAAAACAGCAATTTGTGTTTTCTGTATTGTAAATAAAAGATCAGAAAATATATCAAAATAAAGTTTCAATACATATAAATTACTGTATTAGAAAGTTTGATGAATATTTTTAGAGTGGATTTTTCTGAGCTTGTTCAAGAATGAACTTTCAGGGTTTAACGAGGGTTTAACTGAATATGTTATGTATCACAAAGTGGCCAACTTCTAGAAATTCATCTTTGTTATGAAATACTCAGTTTAGGATCTTGGCAATAAATTATAAAAATTATTTGTGAAGAAGATTTTTCTTGAAAATATTCGCTCCAAATTTGATAAAAATAAAAGGTTTGATAAAGTGATTCATTTTCTGCTCCTAGGGATGCATGCATTTTCAAAGCTGTCGTAAAGAAATTGAAATGACAATCTACGAAGCGGTGAAATTGTCACCTATTAAATGTATAATTTATTTAAGAGGGGAAATATAACTTTGTCTTAAAAATTCTTCTATGAAGTAATTCAAACAATCAGATTAAAAGATTCTGTTCTGTTTATTTCTTATTACATTGATAGAAAGTGTCCGAGTGTGTTTTATATAAGTCATTCTGTGTGTATGGTTTTTCTCATATTTTATTCTTGTACCTCAAAGTTATATGCATTGTGTATGTAAATACAAAAACGTGTTAAGTGTGCTGCCCATGTAGTGTCTACAGATGTACGGAAGTTCGGCTTCAAAAGCCAGAGTGACTGAATAATCAGGATTCAAGGATTTTTCTCTTGATCTAATTAATAATTTTTGTAATTTCAGTTATATTGCCATAGTAACCAATAAAGTCATGCATTCAATAGTAATAAGATATATTTCTGAAACTGTATACTGTTAATATGCATTTTTTTGTAGTGGTAATATATCACTTGTCACAGATTTTGGCGCCTATAATATCTTAGTGATTTTCATTATAAATTGACAATGACACCAATTGCAACAGCAATTGACAGTGACTCTCAAAATCCTGCAGTAAATTAAAAAGTATTATCCAAAATTTTCTGTGAAAAAAGAAAATAAATGTGTCAAATATAGCTATTTTGACAGTTTATTAATGAAAACAAAAGTTGAATACGACCTCATGATGTAAATGACTGGTGATTCAGGAAATTCAAATCTACAGAAATAAAGGCTTCTCAGCATTACACAAAAAATTGGAAAGGAATGGAAATTTTAATGTAACATGACTGAATTACAAAGATTAAGCAAGAGATCGAGATTAAATTCCTTGATTTGTGAAAAAGAGTGATTATTTTTGTACAAATATTTTGTAATTTCTGTAAAGATGTAAATATGTAACCATTAACATATCGGACATGTACTGTGTGTAACGCTGTACATTTACACAATGAATATAACAATATTTCCACAGGTTCATCCAAAATATCATTTAAGGGGAGATAACTCCACTTCACACCATACCCATGTAAAATAATATTTACTAATCAAAATCAAGTCATGCACTAACTGAAGGGAGGTAACTCTTTCATAAGCTGTTTCTTTTTATGTGCCTTATGTCAAATAAATTTTCATACTGATGCAATATATAAGCACATATCATAACTTTTCATTCAGTCTAGTTTAATGAAATGCAATATTTAAACCGTCCATTAAAATATAGTGTATTGCTATATATGAATGGAAACACATGTCACACAAAAATTACCTGATCCTGGTATGAATCTATATATCTCTATTAATTTTGAACTTAATTAACTGAAGGTGGAACATACACAACTTGTAAAGAATGTGATTTTGATTTCATTCATCAGTTCTATTTTTTTCTTAGTTATTCCTATCAGCTATTACAAGGAACACTGGTTGAATTATAGGGTTTTCCAGTTATCTTTTTGCCATTTTGCATAGAAGTTTTCAAAACAAATATACCTGGGATATATTTTACATTTTGAAGATTTTTTTGTTTTTTTTTTCATCATACAAATCAGTTTTGATGCACCACTTACATGTCTGATGTACTTTAAACTTTAAAGTCTTTGAAAATATTGGAAACAAAGTTTGAAAAATAATTAATAATGAGAACGTGTTTGTTGGTATCTGTACCATGGCAAAAACGTGAAAAATAATTAATAATGAGAACGTGTTTGTTGGTATCTGTACCATGGCAAAAACGTTTTGAAGACATATTAAATTTAAACAGCCCTCCTTATCCTTAGTGTATTTTGATTATGATGATCTCGCCTTAATTTAGTTTATGCTCACATTTCATGTAAAAGTTCTTGGTTGTAAAAGCTATAAACCACTGCCAAATGATCACGAAATTAAAGTTAGGACGTCTCTCCCAAAGATTATTATAAATTCACATCTCTCATTACCAGTATTTTATTTCAATATTTCTTTTTTTTTAAATGTTCAAAATTTCTAAACAAAAATATTTAAAAAAACAAAAAAACAAAAACAAAAACAACAACAGCTGTGAAATCCTATTAATATCTTCTTTTTGTGTCAGTTACTCCCTTCATATTAATTTTTCATACCTTCACAACAGTAAGACTGAAATATTAAAAATGCCTAAATTTTATTTTAATCTGGATTTTATTAAGAATATATTCTAAAGGGATAAAGTTTAACAGGATTTTTAGTTTCAAAATTAATATTAATAATCATCTGTGTATATATATATACAAAAGAATATATGAAAGGAAATTTTAGATACCAGTACATGTATACTGAATGACTTGTTATTTTTGTAGGTATGTAATTTGTAACTTTTGAAGGTGCATGCACTATGTCCAAACTGCAAAATTTAAATACAGATGTACTGCAAACATTTATTTAAATAATAAATTCCACAACTTGGAAGCAAATTTTATAAAGTTGTACCCAAAACATTACAAGCTATACAGAATTGCATTATAATACATATCTAGTTGGATTATTATACTGATTATAAAACAATATCAAAAAGTGACAGTTGCATTAAAAACAGCCATTTTAGAGAATGACCTTTTTTTTTTTCAAGAAAACAGACTTATTGAAAGAAGGCATGAAAAGTGAATCAAAACATTATGGAGAGTGAAAGAGCATGAGAGAATTAGAGGTGGACAGACTTTGAGAGATGGATGAAAACGAAATCAGATGTAGAGAGAGAGGGGGGAGGGAAAAAGAAAGGAAGAGATGAATAAGATTGAAAGAAGAAAGGGAGATAAACCAAGAGAAAAATACAATTTTATTTTTGCACCAATGAATAATACTTGTAAACAACATGTAGATTTATTTATACTGTATAACTAGCTCCTGTACATTGTAGGAATTCTAATTGAACATTTTTGTAACAAAGAATGAAAGAAACAAAAAGTCATAATAAAAATATTATAAATAAGTTAATTCCTTGTGTTCTGAGTTGTTTATGTCGTATTTTGTTACACCACCAACAATTCTTTTGTCACATGTCAGAAGTTTGAGTTTACAATTACTGCTTATTTTGATAGCTGTTGATTGTTACTACAGAGCTTACACAGAATTTCGGTGCATCATTGAAGGGATGCATATGCACCTCAAAAAAACATTTTACTTTTGAGTACATATGATGTATGAAATTATATTTCTTTTAGAAAAACTAAGAAAAAAAAATCTTTTCGAAAAACTAAGTAAAAATGTACATTATATTCATTGTATTCCATTTTTGTTCTTCTACTCTTTAGTAAATTTAGATATAGAACTGCAAATTGGTATGAAGTGGGAATTTGACTATTTTACTCACGAATTTTAGTTACAATTTTCACAAAAATAGTGTGACAAAAATGGGAGAGCCTTCCTAACTCCAGTGAATTTTTTTTTTAAAGAGGGGGGATACCAAAATTGTTGAATCTCTTTTTACAAAAAAAAAATCCATTCATACTTTAGTTATACTTTGAAAAGTCACCTCTTAATCAAGCCAATTAGACAGAAATGCCAAAAATCTTCTTGGTTACCTGCTGGGAAATTTATGTTTCTACAACACTTGAATATCATGGCCATGGCTGGAGAACAGCAACCTCATCTTTTAGTTATGGTAGATGTTCAACAATAATGGGAACAAGATATGTGTGTTGTAAAAACAGCAATAGAAAACTGAAATTCAAAATTAATTAAAGCATCAATACTGTATTCAAACACTCACCGTGAGAATATGAAGACATTTACTCTCATCTTGAAATCGAGCTCCTGTTAGGCTTGCAAGCCCTTCTGATCATTTTGTTGGTCTACTAGATAAGAAAACAACGAAAAGAAAATATTCAGATTCAATCATTAAAAACCAAAGACTAGGCCCTAGTACATGCAGGGATTATGTGATAACATATCTGAGGCAGAAAGCACAAATTTTAACAGAATAACCATGAAATCTGAGGATGAGGACATTATAGATATATTAGACATTTTATGATACACTTTATTATCGGGAAATATACAAATATTATGCCATCTAGAATATGTTATTCATGCGCCTTTTTCAAAGGGGGCAAACTAAAAGAATATTTGGCATATAATCAATATCTTCAAAGAAGCTCGATTGATACGGCATGTTTTCACTCTTCAAGCACAAGGAAATTCCTTCCTGGTTCTGCATGGGCTCCAATTTAGTTGCCTCCTACGACCAGCATACAGTTGAATACAGCGGGACATATTCTAGGGCTCTCCAATTCTAGGGCTCTCCAATGTCCCCTGTACAGAAGATCTGGTCTTCCTGGAGCTCCACACAATTAGTCGCCTCTCACATACAGTGATATAAAGCCGGCGTGTTCTTTCTCCGCTCCAGTTCGAGTTTACTGGTAGTACTCAACATTGTGACCTTTGTGGTTCATGGATAATGGAATGATCCGAAGTCTAAAATTGTCTACTGTTTCGTCATATGGTGTCTCGAAAAGTGACGTCATGCATGAATGAATTAGTAAAACATGATGTATGATCCTGAATTTGCTCAAACAGAACTTTCATGTGTTGTTTTTTACCACAGAAACCATATTTTGTTGTCTGTTGGAATTTGTGCTGATGTTCTTATTTTTGTAACCCGGGATTTTCGTTTTTTACGAATTCAATGATATTTTATCAACTATTTTGTTTAGATTTGATTATATTCGTTGTTTTGGTTTTACGTTCTCAAAAATTCCAATTTCCTGAAAACAACGTCCAGCTGTTTCGTCCTATGGCCCTGAGTTTTTTCATCCTGTTGTATCCTGAATTCATCCTGCTGTATCCTTTGTCATATTTAGTATCGATTTTGTCTTTCTGGCTTTGGCGTTAGGATATCATGTTTGCCATTCAAGCACATATGCGTCCTGTTAGCATTTGTACCATTTACTTTCTAACTTCACTAGTGAAAAATATCACTTTATAGAATGAATCATTTTCGAAATTTCACTGGTAAAAATGTAATAAAGAATAATATTTATGTGATTCATAAGTCATTAGTGTCCTCTATATGTCAAATATATATATATATGCTTTCCTTTTTTCTAAAATTGTCTACAGATTTCCTAATCATACGATTTACTGATTACTGCATTTATTTTCGCGAACTTCCTGCGTGGCTATTTATATTGGCGAGTCACCAAACCGTTAAATGTTATACAAGTAATTATATAAAAAAAATATTTTGTGTGTGTGTTTGCGTTTAAATAAAAGCATGCGTGTGACATTACCCTCTCCTATATAATGTGTCCCCCTGTATGTGTGTGGCATTTATTCCTTTTGTACCAGTTGTTTTAATGTGGAAGGGTTTCGATGGGTAACAAGGAAACGTATCGGATTGAGCGCCAATCTTGGACCAGGGTACCGCTCTGCTTTGGAGCCAACAAGCTTTGTGTTCATACAGATGTGACATATTTTCGCGTGTATTTCATTGATTTTTTAAAATATGTTCCGTTATTTTCCACAAAAACTTCGGAAATAAATAAAAGATTTAAATGTTGCTCTTGTATTTTTCAGAATCAGCGAAACCATCATCTTACGGATTCTTCATACTACTCCGAACATTCACAGTTTGCACACGACCCGCCGGGACATACGTGTGGTCTCCCATGCTGCAACAGTGACCTTTACGTGCACTTAAAAGTTCAAGGTCATCACGCTGGATGCATGTCGATTCCGTTTCTCCATCGAAAAATCATCGAGGATAATTTTACTTTTAGAAAACACCAACGGAATCTGTTAACCGGCAGACCAACATTTACAAATGGCTTTCATTCGCTCCAACCGCCAAAATTACTTAATCGTAAACCACTTCCTAAATTTGGAACCAGTCGGAATTTGTTTCATCCGGGGTCATCGTCCACTGACCCAGGGAACACACTAGATCACGAGATGTGGGAAAATCAAGGTAATTTTCTCACTGGAAGGGAAATAACTCTCCCAAGAAATATAAATCAAGTTTATGATCAATACCATTTGAAGGACTTCGACATGGGAGAGAGTGTGGATGTTGAAACAAGTGATAGTGAAAGTGGTTCGGATTCTTCATCTGACACAGATTACTACGCCAAAATACCAAGTATAAAAGAGGAGTATTCGGCAGAGATACCGCGGTTGCCTGGCAACCTGATTTATCCTTGGGATATGCTTAAGTCCAGCAAAGACAGTGACGACCACACAAAATCTGACCTGGAAGAAACATGTATATCTACAATGTCACAAAGTGGAACTGACAACAAATCCCCACGGGAAAAACAAAGTGACATACAGCAAGCTGTTTTACAGAACAATACCGGCGTGACAATAAGTGGGTTAACTCCGGGGGGAACTTCTCCTAATGATGTAACCAACAGTGTACACATTGGTAGAGATTTGAATAAGTGTGGTCAGAAGCAGTGTAAAGATTCTAAAACTGACTCAAAATCTCACAACACGAACCCGGAGCGAGAGAACGTAAATGAGAAACAATCCGACAGAGATTCTAAAGACATGAAACCCGGAGTAGACTCCTTAAAGGAGACAAAGACTGACGGAGATTCACAAATCATGGAATCTAAACTTGGCAATTTTACGAGCATTAAATCCTGTAAAGATTTTAACAACATAGAACCAGCAGTAGACAATTCCAAAGTCTCAAAACCTGACGAAAACCCTAGCCCTTCAGGTCAAGGTGTAAATGCCCCGAAACTTGTGGTAGAAAAAGGTGTAAACAATATTGTTGATATCAGCAGGTTTATCTCTAGACAAGAGGACAGTAAGATCAACAGTTATGACAAAGTAGAACCGATATATTATGACATCATGTCTGATTTGAAATTTGAAAGGTACGTTAAAATGCCTGGAATTAAAAACACGGATTCAAGATGCAGTGTCCATGTCGGTAGGAAGAGCCAGAGTCTTCCTGTATCTACTAAACAACTCGGGTACGAAACGCTAAGCTTTCAGAATAACATGTTCAAAAACCATCAATTCAAAGTGAACTGGCGACAACAAACAAACAGAGGAAATGATGACGCAAGAAGACATACTCTCGATAGAGCGATGAATCTCGGGGACAGTGTTATCGTAGAGGTCGACATTCATGACCCAAGTTTGTCCACTGGTGACGTCACAAACATTCGTGCGGTACCTAGCGAAGACAAATTAAATGAAATCATTCCTAGACCTAAAGCTAAATTCTTTATCGGCGAGAACGTTTCAGAAACTAAATGTTTTCCTACTGAAGAGAAGGCTGAAGGGACCAGAAAAGTTGTAAAGCCACCTCTACCCCGACGAGATTGGAAAACGCCGGCGTTTGATTCCTCGACTTGTGACGTTGAAAAAACAAAACAAAACCACGATGTTGAAGACGACAATTTTGCTGGAAGGAAAACAAAAGAAATGAAGAATTTGTTGCAGAGAAAAGATGTATGTCTTATAAGAAGCATCTGATTTGTACCAAGGCAGACAAAGAGAAAGTCACAGTTGTAAATATACCCAGGGAAGGTTCTCCTAATAAGGACGATACTTATAATTACTTGGAGATAAATAGAAGTTCCTCAGACGAAAATGATGATTATGAAGAAATGGAAGCCTGTCCGAAACAAGAAGTGAATTCCAGTGTCAATTCTGAAAAGGCAATGTCGTCTGATAGAATCCCAATTTTGGCCTGTAGTAAAGAGGAACATAAGGAATTGGAGAAAAGGCTCTCTGTAATTAATGAGGGGTTCGAAAACGAGGAAGAAGCGACGAATAGACAAGGAGCCAGCACCATACTAACAACCACGCTGAATCATGAAAACACTGGCAACACTGAGATTGTCTCCGTTACTACGAAATGTAACAACGATCAATTTCAAAACCAAGAACATTTGGTTGTAAATCAGGACAAAACATGCATTTCAAAAAATTCAGTCGACTGTCAAGAAAAAGTCGAAACCGAAGATGATTCCGTCTTCGAGCCGCCATGTTTATATGAAGAAATTCCTATTACATTAATACTATGATGTAGATATCAAATGTCTTTCACTTAAGTGGACATTTTTCATGTCAAACCTAACTTCAAAAGTAGGACATCTACACTTTCTTCTATGCATCCGTCTTATCTTGAAGCTATTTGAAATATTAAATTAGTTCCGTTTGATGTATATGCGCATGCGCGAATAACTATTCCGCAGTGAAATGTCTATACGGCGTTTATGTGATTTATGTACAATATTACAATATAAAGAGACATCAATATGCCTCAGATAGAATAGCTTCCTTTTTGACGCAATCTAATTAAAATCTAAATGGTCATTCTTACTACGTTCATGTAACGTAGTGAGAATGACCATCTAGATTTTAATTAAGATAGTTTTTGACGCCCCCTGCTGGAATAGTTCATGGTTTTATCTACCTTTGTGTATTTCCTGAGATGGTCCATCTTTAAATATAATGTTAAAATGTTAATGAGTGAATAAAAAGATAACCTAGCTGTTTTAACACCAAAATAACTAAATAGAGGATTTAGGACTTATTAGGGATTCCTGTTTATCAAGAGATACATATGTTGATATTTTTTTAACATCGCGTTGCATATTTTACTACTTCTTAGCAAATAAAAAGTTTCTCATTACCAAGTTCGTGCTTGATTCAATGTGTGTGTGTTATTTTTTTTTTTAATTTTTTTTTTTTGTGGTTTTTTGGTTTTTTGAAAAGAATATGTGATATTTTGAATAAAAAAAACAAACAAACATGATTTTCCCGCCATCGGGTAACCAGAATGTATTGAGTAGCAATTGAAATAGCAGCAATGTTTTGAGTTCCGCTTAATGTTTCCTATTGCCCATAGAATTTATAGATGTAATCATATGCCTGAGATTAAATTGAAATTTTGAAAAAAAAAAAAAAAAATGAAAAAAAAAAAAGTAAATAAAAATAAACATGCAGCATTTACAATAATTTCGTGCTTATTTAGGGGGTTTTGCTGTCACTGTCCCAGTTCTTATTGGAAACGTTCACCTTTCAGGAACATCTGGTCTTATTGTGTTTGTGCCGGGATATCTAATTGTCAGTATTTTTCATGTGGATGTTACGTTCTCAAAATGAGAAGTTGGGTAGTGACAATGAAATCCTTAACATACTAAAACGTATCGCATGTATGTCAAACTTCATTTCGCAAGAGGAAATAGAAGATATCCCAAAGATTCCGTGATAACATGTTCTACAGGTAGTTATGAGAGTTTAAAGAGAGTGGCGTATATCAAATACGTTTATATTCCTCACTGATGACGCATGCGCTCTTTATGGTAGAAAGATTCGAACATTTTCTTCAACACTCCCGTCTAATTAAAATCTAGATGGTCATTCTCACTACGTTCTCAATATTTCATTTTCAGGTCGAATTGTCAATTTTTCGATGTCATCCATCTCGCCCATTCGTCACAGCATACCGCTGATGCTAACCATTTCGGTACAGCATGTATATTGCTATATGCTCGGTTGGACGAAGTGACTTGAAACAGATTGACAGATTACATACTCTCGTCACGCTATTTCGCATATACGAAATTCACTTCCAACATGTATAAGTAGTAATTTTATTGGTTAATCCAACAGATCATCCTGATGCGATGTCTTTAGATGTTCATGTAACGTTGTGAGCTGGTTATCTAGATTTTAATTAGATTGTCAACACTCTTGACCTAAAGGGGAATTCCAGACAAGTTGGTAATATATCCTCAGTATCCCTTTAACTTTTGTAATTATCTAAACACGTATTTCATGTGCCTAGAACAATTTTTTTTAGAAATAAATGTAACACAAAAATTTTAATAATTCAATCAGTTGTAAAACAATACATAATATACATTAATATATTTGATTTAAACATATTAGATGTCAAAAGACAAACATTCAAGATATACGCACCTTTCACAAAAAATGACACAGAAGAATGAAAATGAATCATATAGCGCCATAGAGCTGTTTCTTCCTACTAGAACTGGTAAGTGATGTTAGGGACACCACACAGCTGTTTCGCCCCTCTATAATTCGTCACGGATGCCCGGGGCACCATACAGCTTTTTCGCCCCTCTAGAACTCGTCACTGATTCTAGAGACACCATACAGCTGTTTCTCCCATCTAGAATTCGTCACTGATTCTAGAGATACCACACAGCTGTTTCGCCCTTCTAGAACTCGTCACTGATTCTAGAGATACCACACAGCTGTTTCGCCCTTCTAGGACTCGTCAGTGATGCTAGGAACACCATACAGCTGTTTCGTCCTTCTAGGACTCGTCAGGGATGCTAGGGACACCATACAGCTGTTTCGTCCTTCTAGGACTCGTCAGTGATGCTAGGGACACCATACAGCTGTTTCGTCCTTCTAGGACTCGTCAGTGATGCTAGGGACACCATACAGCTGTTTCGTCCTTCTAGGACTCGTCAGTGATGCTAGGGACACCATACAGCTGTTTTGCCCCCCTAAAACTCGTCACTGATGCTAGGGACACCATACAGCTGTTTTGTCCTTCTAGGACTCGTCAGTGATGCTAGGGACACCATACAGCTGTTTCGTCCTTCTAGAACTGGTAAGTGATGTTAGGGACACCACACAGCTGTTTCGCCCCTCTATAATTCGTCACGGATGCTAGGGACACCATACAGCTGTTTCGTCCTTCTAGGACTCGTCAGTGATGCTAGGGACACCATACAGCTGTTTTGTCCTTCTAGGACTCGTCAGTGATGTTAGGGACATCATGCAGTTGTTTTGTCCTTCTAGGACTCGTCAGTGATGCTAGGGTCACCCTACAGCTGTTTTGTCCATCTAGAACTCGTCACTGATGCTAGGGACACCATACAGCTGTTTTGTCCTTCTAGGACTCGTCACTGATGCTAGGGACACCATACAGCTGTTTGGCCTTCTAGGACTCGTCAGTGATGCTAAAGTGTTTATCAAAGGAAGCGACAAAAACAAAACTCGAAAGATCTAAACAAATGCCAAAATCTGTATGGGAAGCTGCAAAAGACCCATCATTCAATAAATTTTATCATTTTCAATATATTCCGTATGTATTAAGCACATGCTATTTTCCTACAATGATATTACGTTCATAAATCAAAGTATGTTGCTGGATTATATATAAGATGGTTATTTCAAATCAAACAAACAAAAAACCAAATTGAATTCAACATTAAAAGTGTAACAATACACATACAATTGTATACACAGAATATTCGAACTCACGCTCTAAAGAGAGAAATTACAAGAAGCTGGTTGGGATCATTTCAATGAGAGAAAAAAATGTTCGCGTAATAGCGTTGATTTCGTGTAATTGCACAAAAAGAATTATTTTCTACTACGAAAATGAATCTAACAGTCTTTGGTAAGAAATACATTCTCACACGGTTTACCACAAGTACGTGCAGAATTCTACAACGTTTGTCATAAAACAAATCGTAATTAGGGAACTCCATTTTTGTCTAAGCCTTGTGCGCAAAATACTCAACATACACTCACCGACTCCAAAATATATAGGGATGTTATTGATGTAAATCTGACTTTAATAAAATAATGCTCAAGATGGCTGTGAACATACTGCATCATATAAGACGTGTTAGTTTGTTTGTTTGCTTAGTTTATCGCCCCGTGAACAGCCAGGGTCATTCTAAGGCAGGGTCTTCTTGTAGTAGTTGGGAACTACCTCACTGAAGAACATACGGGAGGCCCGTCGAATGTCATCCAGAGCAATTACGCCTGAGAATACCCTTGTCAGCAAAATTTAGGAAAACATATGTAAAACGGTCACATACTATGTTAACAGAATCACGACTACTACAAAGTCAAATCCAATTATAAGTGTACATTAGACCAGTGATGTATTTTCATTTATTTATTTACGCTTTTATAATTTGCGCAGTATTTAAAAACCAGATTTTACACTTATAATGAGTTTTGAAATAACAAAGGATCGAGAAGGACCACCTAGCCGCGCCCATGTCCGTCACAGGGAGCTGTCCAGCCCTGCCGCGCCCATGTCCGTCCCAGGGATCTGTCCGGCCCTGTGGACGAACTGGATGGATATCATAGGACAAGTCTCACCTGAGGGGGATACAGGCACCGGAGGTACGCGACCACCGACCCCCTCACGTCGCCTGAACATAGCACACGCAGTGGAAGGAGACGTTAAACCAGTCAACCAACCAACCAACAAAGGATATCAACACAAGCAGTACAATCATCATGGCCTCTGATCAAGTGACCTATCAGTCGGATCTACAAAAGAATCAATATAGTATCAAGGTTGTATTTAATCTGACCGGTACTGGAAGGATCCGTTATAATACTAAAGAGTAAAATGGAACCCATCGTATCAAATACAGCGTGATTTCTATCCTAAGCAGACAAATCATCAACGTTTTAATCTCCTAGTAAATACATTTGTATGGCGGGTGTTTTCTATGACGATGAAGACGTTTATCCGTCCTGAACACCTGGTCTTATTCTCACTGTACGTTATCAGGAGTCTCCATACAAAACTATAACTGACCTTATTATATGCCATGAATCATTAATGTATAAATGATTAGTTTTTATACCAAGAGATATTTGATTGGAAACTAAAATCAATTATCAATATGTCACGTGCCATATATCACGTGCTGGAACTAATTGACAAGGTAAAGAACTATAATTGTGTATCAGGAATCAGTTCTCCACAAACGATTGGGTATAGAAAAAAGAATACATCCCGACACTCTGACAAAGACTGGCAATGGGACCACAGTCACAAATCGAACCAAGACCTTTGAAATAAAACTAACTGAATTAAAACGTGGCATGCAACATTATATCTCTCGTCACCACATGTGGTCCCCGTAATGATGTCACACGTCTTCATGTGTGGTCCGGTAATGGTGTCTTCAGTCACCACACGTGGTACCCGTCATCACGTGTCTTGTCACCACAAGTGGTACCCGTCACCTAATGTAGTACCACCCTCGCCATTTTACGTAGCATCCGGCATTATCTCTACAACAGACATACTACTATATTTTTCCCGCCATGGTAACCTCGTCGACACTTGTGGTCCACGCCTGATGAACTCGTCATGGTATTTCTCTCAATTCCACATGTCGATCACCATCCAATGTCCTATAAACACTCGATGTCGCCAGGTTTGCTAAGTGCATATTTGAATCACGGTCTGAGAAATAGGTTATCGACAGGCCATAATGACTATCGTTACTAAGAATATAAGTCTGTATAATATAGAGATTCCCATTATGAATTACGATCAATTATCATTGTTATTATAGGTAATTAGTACGATATATATATATAGTATCAGGTTCAATTTCTCTCAGTTAAAGGTCAAAATATCCCACGAACAGAGTACGGTCTATTGTGGAGCTGGTAAAATAGTAAAAAGAGTCTATTGAAGTATCATTATAGGTATCGTGAAAGGATAGACCTTAAATAAACACCCCCATTCACAGCATTAGTGTATTGTCAACACAATGAAAAGTTGAAAATTTGTATAGACAAGTATTCAATGGATTTTCTATCAAACCTACACTACAACAATATAAATTTTATCCTTTGAAGATAGAAGCTGTCAGTTCAAGATATAATGTACATTGATATCAGGTTTTAGACGAAGGAAAAATCAAGTAAAATCAATTATTATATAATAGATAATAATGAACAGTTCAACCATGAAGACCGGTATTTAATGACGGATATTAATGTTAATTTGCGCTCAATACGCAAAGGCCTTTCCGTCGCGAAAATCACGTACACTCCACTCCCTCCTTCCTAGCCACACGTATTATTTGGTGACGTATATCGTATTTATAAAACAGATGAAAAGAAAAGTTCGCGGAAATAACCCCACGCGTATAGATTACCTTTCGAAATCGCCAATTTAAAATCCGCATAAAAAATAATGTTTACAATATATAAAATATGGAGGATTTTTATTCTGCACGCGCGTGGCGTCATGGGATGACCATCAAAGGCAATCGGCCGTTTCCGTAATCAAGACACATTCACGGAAAGTTACGATTTGTCTTTGACCGATTTGGTTTGTTTATATTAATGGTGTGACTATAAAACGCTCCGTAAGTAGGTTTGATTGTCACACATAGCTTGTTTATATATCAGTCTTTATGGCCTTCATTCTGTAGGGAACTAAGACTGACCGCGTGAGGCCGAATGTCAACAATACCTGTGCGTATTTAAACCTCGGGACAATACACCATAAATACCTTATGGTAGTCTGGACAATAGAAGTAATCCTAGCTAGATTTCTTTGATATATCCAAAACCTTTCTAATTTAATTACAATTTAATTCATTTTTTCTCTATTTTCAAATATAATTTTAATAGAAAAGTTTATTCCTTATTAAAATATGCCAACCAAGTGTTCGTTAAACCTTGAAACTCTCCGGTATTTCGGCTAAGCTATGAGTTGTAACCGTGCCGTTGAGACAGCGTGTACCACACAATGGTAAGGAAATAAGTGTACAGTAATTATCGACAGGGTAGGTGTCCGGGTATTTATTCTCCGGGTCTTTAAATCACAAACATACTGTATTAACGTTCGGTAACTATGTAGCATGTCCAGACGTTTGTGTTGCCAAGTGGATTTGTCGATCGTGAAGAAGAGAATTTAGTTCCGGGAGTAACACAAAACTAGAAGGAAGGAAGGTAAGTAACTGTTATTACTTTTACGTATTATTTGTATATTTACCAACTTTTACAAACATTTATATTATACAAAAAAGTAATTTATTCACTAGTTTCAATAGTTGAGTATATATAATTGTAAACTTTTTCTTTGGTGATCAAACATGAAGATTATAGCTTATCTTAATTCCTCTCGAAAAGTACCATACACGAGTATATATGGAAGGGAATGCTTGGCCACGTCCCTGAGTTAATATATAACTGTAATTTCATATTCATACATTAATGAGAACACGTATAACCAACCCCCCCCCCCCCCCCCCCCCCCCCCGGCCGTTCCCCTCTCACCCTACAACTCGGACCACCCTAATATCATAACAACTTAATAAGATGAGTGACACACACTTCTATGTATCTGTGTAAATAGTGGTTTGATATTAACTGCACGTGAAATTTCACTGTCTATTGAAATCAGAATATATTTTGACACAGATGTTCCCTAGCTGTCGGTGTTAGCTTTGCTGTGCCGTACTGTAGGTCACAAGTCGTATGCATTATAGATGATCGAACGTGTCAACTCATATAGCGGATTTCCTTGTCTTTGTTAAACAAAACAGCAGCAGACTAGTCCCCAGCAATAAACATCAACACCTAACCCCCAGCCCTTGCCCCCTAACTCCAACACCTAACCCCCAGCCCTTGCCCCCTAACTCCAACACCTAACCCCCAGCCCTTGCCCCCTAACTCCAACACCTAACCCCCAGCCCTTGCCCCCTAACTCCAACACCTAACCCCCAGCCCTTGCCCCCTAACTCCAACACCTAACCCCCAGCCCTTGCCCCCTAACTCCAACACCTAACCCCCAGCCCTTGCCCCCTAACTCCAACACCTAACCCCCAGCCCTTGCCCCCTAACTCCAACACCTCACCCCCAGCCCTTGCCCCCTAACTCCAACACCTAACCCCCAGCCCTTGCCCCCTAACTCCAACACCTAACCCCCAGCCCTTGCCCCCTAACTCCAACACCTAACCCCCCAGCCCTTGCCCCCTAACTCCAACACCTAACCCCCAGCCCTTGCCCCCTAACTCCAACACCTAACCCCCAGCCCTTGCCCCCTAACTCCAACACCTAACCCCCAGCCCTTGCCCCCTAACTCCAACACCTAACCCCCAGCCCTTGCCCCCTAACTCCAACACCTAACCCCCAGCCCTTGCCCCCTAACTCCAACACCTAACCCCCAGCCCTTGCCCCCTAACTCCAACACCTAACCCCCAGCCCTTGCCCCCTAACTCCAACACCTAACCCCCAGCCCTTGCCCCCTAACTCCAACACCTAACCCCCAGCCCTTGCCCCCTAACTCCAACACCTAACCCCCAGCCCTAAACCTCAACTCCTAACCCCCAGCCCTTGCCCCCTAACTCCAACACCTAACCCCTAGCCCTAAACCTCAACTCCGTACCCCTAGCCTCCAGCCCTAAACCTCAACACCTAACCCCTAGCCCCAGCCCTAAACCTCAATTCTTAACCCCTACCTCTTGCCCCCTAACTCCTAACCCTCAGCCCCAATCTAATTAAAATATTTTAATTAGATTATACCAGCCCCAACTCCGAACCCCTAACCCCTAGCCCTTACCCCAGCCGCTAACCTCCACCCCCATCGCTCTCCCATCCTGCCCCTGCCCCAGCCGCTAGCCCCCACCCCAGCCGCTAGCCCCCACCCCCATCGCTCTCACATCCTGCCCCTGACTTGATTTAGTGTACTCCCTCCATTTCATTGTCACGACGCCAAATAAAGCATGTCGATGCAACACAAATGGAATTTCTCTGTCACCAGGAAGTCTTTTAATAATGTATAAGATCCTACCTGGCACACACGGTAGAGAAACCGAGAGAAAACTTATAAATTATACATGTACCAATATACTACAGAACGTGGCGTATACCTACCACAGCTACACTCTCCGACATCTTACCTTGACTGTGGCAAAACATTCAACTAACCATGCGGCTTATTACACATGGCTACGCATGATGAAATATTTAGTGGTGAAATATTCGGGTTGCGAACTTTGAACTATAGTGAAATACTCAACTTATTCTGCTTACGTATCTAGCACTTTCAGTGAAATATTCGATCATTCGACTTACCATTGGTTTCCCTATGGTTAATGAATGTTAATGAATGTACTAGATTAAATACGGCTCACGATTCCTGAACTATCGCCAAAAAAAATTCTTCTCGCCCCACTAGCACGCATTTGTACCTGATACTCGACTCTTTTGACGCCGACAAATCGAAGTTCCGCCCTTCTCTCATCTTTTACATCGACATAAAGCGATAATTTTCACAATCTAATTAAAATCAAGATGATCATTATCACTCCGTTACATGAACATCTAACAACATCCCATAAGGAGTCACGTCAGGGTGACCTTTGAAATGTGTGTATTTCACTTTCAGGGCGAACTGTCAATTTGTCGATGTCATCGAAGCAAAACATTTCGTCACAGCATGCAACTGAAGCAAACCATTTCGGCACAGCATGTATATAGATATACATGTATGCTTTGTGGGACGAAATGACTTGAAACAAATTGAGAGATTATGCCAGCTATGCACTCTAGTCAAACTAATTCGGACATATAAAATTCACTTCCAAGATTCTGGGAGTAGTAATTTGATTAGCTAATCCAAAAGGTCACCCTGACGTGACCCCTTTTGGGATGTTGTTAGATGTTTATGTAACGTAGTGAGAATGATCATCTAGATTTTAATTAGATTGTAGTTTTCATTTGTACATAAGATATCGCCTGATTTAGTTTATTATGTCTTGATGACTTAAAAAACAATATACAAAACAGTCTTTAATCAATTAAAATGATAACAATATGTTAATCAAATATCTATATCACAACGAAAACAAACCCCCGTATTGAGTAAACACACCTTCAGTTACACACAAATCATAACTTATGTTATCACATCAAAGTCATATTTAATATATATATAATTTCTATGCAGTCGAGTGACCCCTTCAATGCAAAATGTTCAGCGCTCAATTACAAAATTCTCGTTTGCCGTTTAATTAAGCTCTTAACACGCATCGCGTCAATATCGCCCTCTCAGGTATATCAAGTCACTCCCGAATTAAACACTAATGTCTTTTTGATATAGCATTACATTAAATCTACCAATGAGTGTCTGTCTAGTGAGTAAAGGCCTTTGCTCCTTTATACAAACATCAAATGATATGATCATCAAAATGCGAGTTCACCAGAAATAAATATCTACACAAATATCGTCACGGCTCGGTTGACAAACCAATACCTGTAACATGATCGATCATTTATTTTAGGAGACTATAATATTCGTGATCTATATACACCAGTGTGTGTTATGTTTGATCACAGAGCCTTGGCACCCCGTGATTAGGATACTCCGTTAATGGCCAATCAGGATTTCATTTCATCAAAATAATTTTGTAATCGACGGAACGAATTTTAGTGATGTCCTCAGCACAGAGATTTGTCGGTATTTATTTAACTGTGATAACCTCGGTATGTATTTAACTGTGATAACCCCTGTATATATTTAACTGTGATAACCTCTGTATGTATTTAACTGTGATAACCCCTGTATGTATTTAACTGTGATAACTTCTGTATGTATTAAACTGTCATAACCTCTGTATGTATTCAACTGTCATAACCTCTGTATGTATTTAACTGTGATAACCTCTGTATGTATTCAACTGTCATAACCTCTGTATATATTTAACTGTCATAACCTCTGTATGTATTTAACTGTGATAACCTCTGTATGTATTTAACTGTGATAACCTCTGTATTTATTTAACTGTGATAACCTCTGTATGTATTTAACTGTGATAACCCCTGTATGTATTTAACTGTGATAACCTCTGTATGTATTTAACTGTGATAACCGCGGTATATATTTAACTGTGATAACCCCTGTATTCATTTAACTGTGATAACCTCTGTATGTATTTAACTGTGATAACCTCTGTATGTATTTAACTGTGATAACCTCTGTATGTATTTAACTGTGATAACCGCGGTATATATTTAACTGTGATAACCCCTGTATTCATTTAACTGTGATAACCTCTGTATGTATTTAACTGTGATAACCTCTGTATGTATTTAACTGTGATAACCTCTGTATGTATTTAACTGTGATAACCGCGGTATATATTTAACTGTGATAACCTCTGTATGTATTTAACTGTGATAACCTCTGTATTTATTTAACTGTGATAACCCCTGTATGTATTTAACTGTAATAACCCCTGTGTGTATTTAACTGTGATAACCTCGGTATTTATTTAACTGTGATAACCTCGGTATATATTTAACTGTCATAACCTCTGCATGTATTTAACTGTCATAACCGCGGTATATATTTAACTGTGATAAGCTCGGTATGTATTTAACTGTGATAACCTCTGTATGTATTTGACTGTGATAACCTCTGTATGTATTTGACTGTGATAACCTCTGTATGTATTTAACTGTGATAACCTCTGTATGTATTTAACTGTGATAACCGCGGTATATATTTAACTGTGATAACCTCTGTGTGTATTTAACTGTGATAACCTCTGTATTTATTTAACTGTGATAACCTCTGTATTTATTTAACTGTCATCACCTCTGTATGTATTTAACTGTGATAACCCCTGTATGTATTTAACTGTAATAACCCCTGTATGTATTTAACTGTCATAACCTCGGTATTTATTTAACTGTGATAACCTCTGTATGTATTTAACTGTGATAACCTCTGTATGTATGTAACTGTGATAACCCCTGTATTCATTTAACTGTGATAACCTCTGTATGTATTTAACTGTGATAACCTCTGTATGTATTTAACTGTGATAACCTCTGTATGTATTTAACTGTCATAACCGCGGTATATATTAAACTGTGATAAGCTCGGTATGTATTTAACTGTGATAACCTCTGTATGTATTTGACTGTGATAACCTCTGTATGTATTTAACTGTGATAACCTCTGTATGTATTTAACTGTGATAACCCCTGTATGTATTTAACTGTGATAACCTCTGTATGTATTTAACTGTCATAACCGCGGTATGTATTTAACTGTGATAACCGCGGTATGTATTTAACTGTGATAACCTCTGTATGTATTTAACTGTGATAACCTCTGTATGTATTTAACTGTCATAACCGCGGTATATATTTAACTGTGATAACCTCTGTATGTATTTAACTGTGATAACCTCTGTATTTATTTAACTGTCATAACCTCTGTATGTATTTAACTGTGATAACCCCTGTATGTATTTAACTGTAATAACCCCTTTATGTATTTAACTGTCATAACCTCGGTATTTATTTAACTGTGATAACCTCGGTATTCATTTAACTGTGATAACCTCTGTATGTTTTTAACTGTGATAACCTCTGTATGTATTTAACTGTCATAACCTCTGTATGTATTTAACTGTGATAACCGCGGTATATATTTAACTGTGATAACCTCTGTATGTATTTAACTGTGATAACCTCTGTATGTATTTAACTGTAATAACCTCTGTATGTATTTAACTGTGATAACCTCTGTATGTATTTAACTGTGATAACCTCTGTATGTATTTAACTGTGATAACCTCTGTATGTATTTGACTGATAACCTCTGTATGTATTTGACTGTGATAACCTCTGTATGTATTTAACTGTGATAACCTCTGTATGTATTTAACTGTGATAACCGCGGTATATATTTAACTGTGATAACCTCTGTGTATTTAACTGTGATAACCTCTGTATTTATTTAACTGTGATAACCTCTGTATTTATTTAACTGTCATCACCTCTGTATGTATTTAACTGTGATAACCCCTGTATGTATTTAACTGTAATAACCCCTGTATGTATTTAACTGTCATAACCTCAGTATTTATTTAACTGTGATAACCTCTGTATGTATTTAACTGTGATAACCTCTGTATGTATTTAACTGTGATAACCTCTGTATGTATGTAACTGTGATAACCCCTGTATTCATTTAACTGTGATAACCTCTGTATGTATTTAACTGTGATAACCTCTGTATGTATTTAACTGTCATAACCG
The DNA here is from genome assembly GCF_902652985.1 of Pecten maximus. Classification (NCBI taxonomy): domain Eukaryota; kingdom Metazoa; phylum Mollusca; class Bivalvia; order Pectinida; family Pectinidae; genus Pecten; species Pecten maximus. The sequence continues at coordinate 18,711,777 of NC_047027.1, forward strand.
CGGTATATATTAAACTGTGATAAGCTCGGTATGTATTTAACTGTGATAACCTCTGTATGTATTTGACTGTGATAACCTCTGTATGTATTTAACTGTGATAACCTCTGTATGTATTTAACTGTGATAACCCCTGTATGTATTTAACTGTGATAACCTCTGTATGTATTTAACTGTCATAACCGCGGTATGTATTTAACTGTGATAACCGCGGTATGTATTTAACTGAGATAACCTCTGTATGTATTTAACTGTGATAACCTCTGTATGTATTTAACTGTGATAACCTCTGTATGTATTTAACTGTCATAACCGCGGTATATATTTAACTGTGATAACCTCTGTATGTATTTAACTGTGATAACCTCTGTATTTATTTAACTGTCATAACCTCTGTATGTATTTAACTGTGATAACCCCTGTATGTATTTAACTGTAATAACCCCTGTATGTATTTAACTGTCATAACCTCGGTATTTATTTAACTGTGATAACCTCGGTATTCATTTAACTGTGATAACCTCTGTATGTTTTTAACTGTGATAACCTCTGTATGTATTTAACTGTCATAACCTCTGTATGTATTTAACTGTCATAACCGCGGTATATATTTAACTGTGATAACCTCTGTATGTATTTAACTGTGATAACCTCTGTATGTATTTAACTGTAATAACCTCTGTATGTATTTAACTGTCATAACCTCTGTATGTATTTAACTGTCATAACCTCTGTATGTATTTAACTGTAATAACCTCTGTATGTATTTAACTGTAATAACCCCTGTATGTATTTAACTGTGATAACCTCTGTATGTATTTAACTGTCATAACCGCGGTATATATTTAACTGTGATAAGCTCGGTATGTATTTAACTGTGATAACCTCTGTATGTATTTAACTGTGATAACCTCTGTATGTATTTAACTGTGATAACCTCTTTTTGTATTTAACTGTGATAACCTCTGTATGTATTTAACTGTGATAACCTCTGTATGTATTTAACTGTGATAACCTCTATGTATTTAACTGTGATAACCTCTGTATTTATTTAACTGTGATAACCTCTGTATGTATTTAACTGTGATAACCTCTGTATGTATTTAACTGTGATAACCTCTGTATGTATTTAACTGTGATAACCTCTGTATGTATTTAACTGTGATAACCTCTGTATGTATTTAACTGTGATAACCTCTGTTTGTATTTAACTGTAATAACCCCTGTATGTATTTAACTGTCATAACCTCGGTATTTATTTAACTGTGATAACCTCTTTATGTATTTAACTGTGATAACCTGTTTGTATTTAACTGTAATAACCCCTGTATTTATTTAACTGTGATAACCTCTGTATGTATTTAACTGTAATAACCTCTGTATGTATTTAACTGTGATAACCCCTGTATGTATTTAACTGTAATAACCTCTGTATGTATTTAACTGTGATAACCTCTGTATGTATTTAACTGTAATAACCTCTGTATGTATTTAACTGTGATAACCCCTGTATGTATTTAACTGTAATAACCCCTGTATGTATTTAACTGTAATAACCCCTGTATGTATTTAACTGTGATAACCTCTGTATGTATTTAACTGTCATAACCCCTGTATGTATTTAACTGTCATAACCTCGGTATGTATTTAACTGTCATAACCGCGGTATATATTTAACTGTGATAAGCTCGGTATGTATTTAACTGTGATAACCTCTGTATGTATTTAACTGTGATAACCTCTGTTTGTATTTAACTGTAATAACCCCTGTATTTATTTAACTGTGATAACCTCTGTATGTATTTAACTGTCATAACCGCGGTATGTATTTAACTGTGATAAGCTCGGTATGTATTTAACTATGATAACCTCTGTATGTATTTAACTGTGATAACCTCTGTATGTATTTAACTGTGACAACCACTGTATGTATTTAACTGTGATAACCTCTGTATGTATTTAACTGTGATAACCTCTGTATGTATTTAACTGTGATAACCTCTGTATGTATTTAACTGTGATAAACTCTGTATGTATTAAACTGTAATAGCCTCTGTATGTATTTAACTGTCATAACCTCTGTCAGGCATATATTATAATAATATTATGATGAAAAAGAAGTATCGTACGTAATCATATGTCACGAAAAAAATCACGTTCGTAAACTTTTCGTAAACGCGTAAGTTATAGAATAGAGAACATTCGTTCGTTTCTTCCTCTCGTCCGCCCATCCATCCATCCATCCATCCATCTAGTTATTTCTTTAATATGTTAACAACACGTATTAGGAAATTCTAAATATTTTGCCAGAGGTGGTTGTTATTCATGGCTAAGATATTATATATGTCACGGTTCCCCAACAAACACAAATATAACTGTAGCGCAAATTTCGATCTCCTAGTTTGATACAAGTAAGTGTTGAGACGCCAGGGAGGGGGTTGTTAAAAGGTAGAGTTTCTAATCGTCGTAAATAAAAGCGGCTTTCCAATCTCCAGATAAAGAAGGTATGTAAATACTTGTCTTATTGAAGTCCGTAACAAAGCACCACTTAATAGTAGGGTTGTAAAGATTGTGTTGATAACATTTACAGTTTAAAAAGAGTCATAAACTTTAAAATGTACAGACTAAACATTCAACAGCGGATACAATGTTCAGAACACAGACGTTCAGAGGGGCTTGACACTTTAATACAGGACACAAAATAAAATACCTAACCCCAAACCCGACCCCAAGATCAGTTATTTGGACCACAGAGGTTTGACACGTTCATATATGAAATATTTAACCCCAGTGTCCGAACCCCATATCACTTATTTGGGCCACAGGGGCTTGGCTAGTTAGCTCCTGTTGTCCACGTGAAATGAAGACCTCCCTAGTGTTTGTTTAATTAGTGGAACAGTCATTTTCCAGATAGAGCTATTGGTACCCAGTGCTATATTACACAATTATGACGTCATAATTATAATGTTGTCCAAACCTTTCATTTGTAAGATGTTCAAACTAAAACAAAAAACAAAAAACTCGTATATAAGATTACGTAGGAACTATATTTGAACCACATTTTGTGACGTGTGGAATACCGTACAATGGGGCCATGGCATTCATGGGGTGATGAATGTCATATGAGATTGTAAGGGCTATATAATCATTGTATATTATTGAATATCATTCATATTTCTTTTTGGCTATAAAATGATTATTAAGTATTTAATATTTCTTTATTTCTTTTCAAAATTCATTTCAGTCTTTCTCCAGCATGGGTGTTATGCGTACAGAGAAGCCATGTTTATGACAGAAATACGAAAGAGATAAGAATCGCCATGCTGCGAAAGACGATTAAAAAGCTTCTGGTCGTGGTCTCCATGGTGACGTTTCTTGTGGTGATGTACATGGTCACGTGGTCTTACGACGCCGGATCGCTAAATCGTAATTATCATCTTCCAGCACAGAAGCAAGTGCCTCTGTTGAAAATGGTGACGTCACCTACTGGGCGTAAAACGTCATTACTTGAGAAGTCTGACGATTACGTGGTACCCAATATTGTCCATTTCACGTGGATTGGAGAACGCTTATATTTACAATTTCATCATTTTCTGAGTATAAAGTCAGCAGCCATTTTTATTCGACCGGACTACATCTACCTTCATTGTGACTATGAACCCGTTGGTATTTGGTGGAAGACCCTTCGGAGCATCGTCAAAATACAAGTGATAAGGGTAAATCCACCATCTTCCATATTTGGTCATAGGGTGAAACGCCCTGAACATAAATCCGATCTTATAAGGTTAGATGTTTTAAAGGAACAAGGTGGTATATTTCTTGAGAGTGACATCATCGTGTTAAAGTCGTTTGCGCCTTTAAGGAAATACGATTTTACAATGGGTTTGGAATACCATGGAAACCCGGGTAGATTAAATAACGGCATTATTATTGCTAAGAAAAATGCAACATTCTTGAATATTTGGCGGGAAACATTTCGTAATTTTACAGAACGTGAATGGGACCAACATAGTTCTATCATACCGTACAACTTACAATACCAGTTTCCGCACTTGATACACGTGGAGGAGAAGAGCCTGAATTATCCAAGCGGACCAGACCGCCGGCTCATTTATGATGACATTTACGACTGGAGAGGTAACTATGCTATACATCTGTGGTATGAACTTCACGCGCTCACGCACTCGCCAGTTGATATAAAGTCCATGAACACGACATTTGGACAAATTGCCCGGTATGTGTATTACAACTCGACGAAGCTAATGTAAAAATACTGTATGTGAATCTGTTGGTGGGACCGTTTTAAGAATGACGTTCGGAGCAACATCTCGAAGTTGACATGTCAAAATGTCTGATTATTTTGTCATTATCACTTTTAGCCCTTAATGGAGTTGGACTGTGTCGATTTGTAATGCATGGAAATAATTATGAATGTCAATATTGACCAACATAAGCGACATTTTAGAGAGTGTGGCAAGGGGATGAAAAACAGCCATAGGCATGTTCTAATATTCGGTGGCACATTACCTACACTTACAGGTACACACTTAAACAGCTTACCTGTGTCATGGCGCTACAACAAAGGACGAACCACAACACACTAACACTGAATACAGGATATGAGAAAACGCGTTCGCGTATGTCTAACTGTGATAAACTATTTATTGTTTATTTATTTATTTGACAATCCGAAACAAATTAAGTCAACTGATGCTAATCACTCTTGATGGTTCGGCCAGAACACGAATGGTCTTACTGTGGAAAGAAACTCAAGTCCAACGAGAAAATCCATGTGATTTGGCAAGTGTCCTCATGCCTTTTCACGTCCGATCGGGGAATCGAGCCCCGGCCGCCTAGATGAAAGGCAGGTGTGTTAACACTGTGTCACCCGACCACCCATCTATTACTTTTCGCGGTCCAGTTTGCCGAGAAAGCTTCCTTTTATCTAATCATCAATTGCAATTTTCACACAACGAACCGCCAATCGGAATACGTCGGCAACTATCGTTTTTTCCCCCGAGCTTTCCGAAAAGTCCCGAATATGTCCGATATATTTTTGTATCCCTAGTCATACTCGATTCATTTACCATTTGATCGTTATTGATTAAATCAAATAAATTTGTGATAAAATTAATTTGGTGGAAAAAAGTAAGTTATTGAATAAAGTTGTTACAAGTCTATCAACATGAAGTCATTGTATGTTGTTACCTTTTCGAATGCAAGTGTACCTCATGAAAAGGCATGAGGACACTTCATTTGTTCGATCATGATATCTATGGTTCGATGACATCTGACCTCTGATTTTCCGTTACATCTATAATATTACCTGTATGTTATAGTTTCTTCATGCGTGTTGGCGCTTTACCATAAAACTTGGAAATTTTGACACCGTGGTGCTTTTTGTCTTCGTTTGTTGACAGCGTGGTGCTTTTTGTCTTCGCTTCTTGACGCTGTAGTGTGTTTTGTCTTCGTTTGTGGATGCTGTGATGCGGTTTGTCTTCATTTGTGGACGCTTTAGTGCGTTTTATCTTTGCTTATTGACGGTTTGATACGTTTTGTCTTCGCTTGTTGACGCTGTAGTGTGTTTTGTCTTCGTTTGTTGACGCTGCGAGTTTTGTCCACGTATAGATATTTCGATAAACTTTGCTTATTTTACAATTGACGCCCTTTTGAGCCAACTAAAAAACCGAGAGAGAAAAAGTCATCATGTGATATAGAAAAAAGGGACAACTGTTATCCCGTGCTGATAATGTTAACCAGGTTAGAATGAATTCCAATACAAATCCAACTTTTGCCGATTTATAGTGCTACAAATGTACCTCACTGAAGCATACTGCCGAAGACACCAAGCAGGACACCCACCCGGTTACAGACTGACAACGGGCGAACCAGTCGTCCCACTCCTAATATGCTGAGCGCTAAGCAGAAGTAGCAACTACCATTTTAAAAGACTCTGGTATGTCTCGACCAGGGGACAGAACCCAATGTCTTCCTCACAGGGGCGAACTCACAATTAATGCCAAACGTGAGGCATTGTCAAGAGAGACATTAGGAAGAAGAAAGTTGTTCACAAAGAAAAGTAAAGATCCCATATTTAGTCGCCTCTTACGATCATGCAATGGGAGCAGCAGGTACAATTCTAACGCCCTACCTGCAGGGACAGTCTCAAGAAGAAATACGAGGACGAGGAAGTAACAAACCGAAACAACTGATTATGAATGTTTTAATGTCAAATACTATCCGACGATATCGACTTGCTGATACCGCAAAAGGATCACTGGGGATATGCCTTAGCGGCTTTACAGATCAACAAAAAATTCGCAACATTTTGGAATACAGAAGAAAGAAGGGTTTATGGAAGGGTATTAAAAGGAATTCGGCATTTCCTCGAAAGGAATGACTAGTAGGATGACATCGGCAAGAAAGACACAATCACTCGATACAAAATAAACAAAAAACAAACAAAAAACAAACAAAAAACAGAAGAGATTCCTGACAGACACATTGAAGAATCTTCATAGGAAATCTTTGTTTGAACAGACGACTGGTTCGCCCGTTGTCAGTATAATGTGACCGGGTGGGGTGTCCTGCTGGATGTCTTCGGCAGTATGCTTCAGGGAGGTAGCACTATAAATCAGCAAAATTTACGGCCTATCACAAGGAGACTTGACACGAACATACCGCAGCCTCCCAAAACACACATACGCACTCACCACACGCATACATGTCGCACGCACAGGAGGCCGTCCTTAAATGACTTTAGCTGTTAATAGGACGTTAAACTAAATAAACCAAACCAAACCAAACCACCCAGAATTACGAGCATCGTATGCACTATTTTGCAGAATGCGACCGTTTTGGAGTCTTTTTCCGAAAGCACAGGACAGAGAGACGTGTCTTTGCCAAAAAGCATGAAAATCTCCGATTGAAGACGGAACGATACGAGAGACAGTGCCCATTTCGGTCACAGTGTAGTTGCATATATTTCTAGGAAATCAATACCCTTTTGTTCGTTTGTTCGTTGTGGGGCAATTCTCGCCATGGTCCATCAGGTGTCTGGGCCCACACTCTGCAACTTTAAACTTTAAAAGTGAATATATACACAAATGTAAATACGTTTTGATGCAGAGTTCTTGCTCAGCATTTTAATAACCACTAGTTAGGTCCGACAGTAATAACCGTGACATATTTACCCCATGAAAGTCAACAGAAGTCAGTACGCAAATCATAAATATAATAGTTTAGGAATGCGACACATGTGAATACGAATGTATGTATTAAAACACAAAATAATAATTATATTTACATTATACGTCACATTTAAATCAATGTGAATGGACCACAGTATATCACAACCAATGCTTGACTTAAGCGTAGGTACTCTGTCGCCTTCAACGGAACGCGATGTTTACCTATGCTGGACTGTTGCCCCGTGTTAGCGGCTCGTTGGGACAGCATTTCACAAATATATACATGCTCTTGATGGTGTGCCGCCATGCGCTCGATCCGACCTTCGAGAAACGGCGACGTGAGGATTTGGAAAGTGTTATAACGAGACTGTTGTAATAGAGTATATAGGGTGATGAAGAGATAAACCTCCTGGTCTGGGCGATACTATCTCAATAGATAACGCTACTGTTTGTCTAGAATCATCATTGCGACCTGATCTTTGACATGAGACACCCGACAAAGAGCAAATCCCTGTCGATATTTTTGACGTCATTAATAGCATAAGCTCACCTACATGCTTTGATAAAGGTAGTGAGCCTTCAATTCCATTATAAGATGTGTTCATCAACTGACCCATTGACCCATTTTTATGTCATAATGCAATAATAAATTTCAGTGATATTAGCGATTGGTGGACATTTTCACTGATACTAACTTAATGCAAGGTTAAAACAAGAAAGCTTTTAATGATCAATTTTGATGAGGAGGGTTTGCGAAATAACATTTACCAGGTTTACTAGGCACATTGACAAAGAAATAAATCTAGTATAACACCACACCCGGTCACATCACATTGACAACAGGCGAACCTGTCGTCCCGCTCCCTAAATGCTGAGCTTTAAACAGGGACATCAGCTACCAGGCTTTCTATATCTCAATCAGGGGCGAACGCTCAGCTAAATGCTAAATGTCAGGCATTGTCAAAAGAGACATTAGGACAGAAACAATTGCTCAGAAAGATAATAAACGATGGTATCCCAAAGATAGTCGCCTCTTATAGTCTTTGACATTTTATGCCCTTCCTACACGTGTGAAAGATCGTAGATTTTATGCAAAAGTATTCGGTAAATACACAAGTAGGTACGCTATTGATTTGTAATTTCTTATGGGATCGCAAATATCATTGCTTCGTAAGGTCTGACGATTTGATAATGTACACAAATATTTCATATTGATAGGCTAATACAAAACAAACCTCTCAATCAGCGTCGCACGATCTACTAGGATCTACAAATCGTGCTAGTTTATATGATATATTGAGGTGTGCGATTTGCATAAGAACATAAGTAGATACCATGTACTTTTGTAAATTTTTAATAATTATGATGAAAAAATGTAAAATGTAACCAATTTCAAAACAATTACATTATTTATATCGGTAAAATTACCTTTAGTTTCATAATGGGTTTTTTTCATTGTTATGTAGCTCCAATTTCCCTAGACAATATGACAGATACGTATACATATGTATGTTAATTTCTTCACATGGTGTAAATTATGGAAATATAACGTTCAGGTGACGTGACGGGCAGATAAGCTGTAGGTATGAAATATCAAGTCGTCGTGGCCGAGTGGTTAAGGCGATAGACTAGAAATCTATTGGGGTCTCCCCGCGCAGGTTCGAATCCTGCCGACGACGGATGATTATTTTTGTTCTCATTCTCTCCCACATCCATCCATGTCATGAAACAATCTTTATATATTATGCCTTTATAATACCAGCAAGCGTGAAAGTTGACGATCTTTGGTTGTAAGAGTATCTTAATTTTATATCCACATTGATTATAATTCCACACTATGCTTGAAAACATTTCATTTGAACAAGCCTATATAGATTTTCTCCTATGATGGCAATTGGATTGTATAAATATAAAATTAATTCATAAATTTACTATGAAATGAAAAAAAAAAAATACATGTAACTAACATTTAAGGGAGATAACTCAAACATTCACACATCATTCATACATTTTGCTTATATATACATGTATACATAATATTTGATAATAAAATATTTAATATGAACTTTATCTATAAGAATAATTCATTGTCAGGCATTGACCAAAAGTCCATGTGCATGTATGCACAGGTCGTGCCTGTCAATAATTAAGCGAAAATAATATATATAAATGTAAGATATTATATTATAAATTGTCAGAAAATTACTATCAACCAAAATGTTTAGCAGATACTATACTTTGCATATATAAAAGACTTAGCATACTCAACTGATGACACATGTGATCAATGGCAATGAAGATGGAGGGATCTTTCAGGACATGTATACTTATACATTTTAACAAAAGATGAATGTATAAATTACTATATTATACTTATATTATATCATATATACCCCATATTTATTTAAATATAAGGTATATATTATATAACACAGTACAATACAATATAATATAATGATATACAATATATAATATCATGGCTTATATATTTAAAGCATATAGAGATGAAAGCGTCTCGATTTACCAATGATTAATTGAACATCATTTAATATTTGTATATTTACAAACTTATCACAGTCAGGGCAACTTTGTAAGAAAGTGTTAATGTTAGAATGATAATGATTTGCATAACTATCTACTGAAGTACACAGAGAATGTCTCATAGCATTATACCTAGGACATTCAAAGAAATAATGTGAAGCAGTTTCATTTCAATATCACAGGCACAGGTGGGAGAGTTTAATAAATGATCATTAAATAAATCAAAATTTAAACTGCTACATGAATTTCTAAGCTGACAAATAATGATATTAGTCTTTCTATTTCCTTCAAAGAAAATTTGCATTGAGTCACATTCAGCATTAATATTATTATTAAGTTTGCATTTAAAAGCTGCTAGAGAAGAAGAGTTGAAGAGGTCAGGAATAGCATTGTTAGTTGTGTGGCATATTTGGGGGAAGAAACTGTCAAAGTAATTGTTAGTTCTGCATAGAGGAGGATTGAATAGTTGTGATTGTCTTAGGGAATACGGGTTATCATTTTGGTTGTTAATAAAAGGAATAAGGATATCTTGCAAGTATTGTGGTGATAGTCCATGAATTATTTTGTACATCATTATGTGTTTGTGTTTATTTCTTCTATCTGACAGAGATTCCCAGCCAATTTCTCCATATGTGATGTTTCTGATCGGAGTCCTGTAATGATTCTGGCTGCTTCTAACCGCGGTGGCCGAGTGGTTAAGGTGTACCGACACTTTAACACTAGCCCTCCACCTCTGGGTTGCGAGTTCGAAACCTACGTGGGGCAGTTGCCAGGTACTGACCGTAGGCCGGTGGTTTTTCTCCGGGTACTCCGGCTTTCCTCCACCTCCAAAACCTGGCACGTCCTTAAATGACCCTGGCTGTTAATAGGACGTTAAGCAAAAACAAAACAAACCAAATTCTAACTGAACATATTCTAATAATTGTTTTGATTGGTGAGTGCAGTGATCCCAGATTATGTCTGCATATTCTAAAATTGGTCTTATAAATGCTGTATATATTTTGATTAAAGACTTACGATTCACTTTAAATTTTATGTATCGAAGAATATTTAATCTACTGTATGCTTTTCTATATATACTGAAACGAAAAAGAAACGCAACATGGAAAATTGTGATTAATTTTGTATTAAATATACATATCTGTATAAAAATCGCGGAAATAAACATGCACCCTGCCTAACACCCATACCAATCTTCAAAATCACCCAAGTGTGACTAGAGACCTATGCACTTCCGGCGCGGTAAAAACATCAAAAACCGTGCCTGTACAAACATATGCGTTCTTTTTTCATTCAAACCAGTATCAATTCATCACTAACATTGAGCCACATCATCGCCAATACTTTTGCAAACAATAATTCCTTTTACAATTATGCCACGGTTATCAAAGGTTGATAGAGGACGTGCTATAGCGATGCTTCTGGCAGGGAACACGCAACTTCACGTCGCTCGACAATTCAGAGTTCACAAATCGACTATTAGTCGATTAGTTTCACGTCTTAACGCAACAGGAAGAGTCGATGACCAGCCGAGATCAGGACGTCCACGCGTAACGTCGCGACGTCAAGACCAGGTTCTTAGGTTGGCACACCTGCGTAACAGGAGATTAACGGCCGCTGAAACGGCAAGGAATACGATTGGTAATCATAACCGTCGAATTCATCCCCAAACAGTGATCAACAGACTGCGTGAGGCTAATTTGCGTGCAAGGCGACAGTACGTTGGTTTACCACTAACACCGCAACGTCGAGCACGTCGTATGCAATGGGCAACGGCACATATGCCCAGACGTTTTCCTATGAGACGTTGGAGGTCTATGCTCTTCACCGATGAATCTCGATTCACGTTATTTCGAGCAGATGGCCGTCAACGTGTGTACCGGCGTCGAGGCGAACGTTTTGCTGACGCCTGTGTTTTGGAACACGACCGATTTGGGGGTGGATCAGTTATGGTTTGGGCGGGAATCTCCCATGGTTTGAAGACGCCTTTGGTGATAGTCAATGGGAATTTAACGGCCGTACGCTATCGGGATGAGATCCTTAGGCCCCATGTTGTGCCGTTTGTTAGGCAGCATCATCTAACCTTTCAGCAAGATAACGCGAGACCACACGTTGCAAGAGTCTGTAGAGACTTTCTTGCGACACAGAACATTGTTCCTATAGATTGGCCTCCATATAGCCCCGACCTGTCCCCAATCGAGCATTTGTGGGATGAATTAGACAGAAGAATTCGAAATCGCCGTAACCCCCCAAATACCCTCCCTCAGTTAGCAAATGCACTCGTCCAAGAATGGAATAACATTCCAATACGGAAAGTCAATGCCCTGATGAACTCAATGCAACAAAGAATTAGAGATGTGATAACTGTTCGAGGAGGACACACACGATATTAGGGCACGGTTTCAAAACTGCTGCCATTTCAACTTGGATTCACGTAGGGTACTACCAATCATGACCTTCTAGCAAAGTGACCTGTTCTTAAAAATCTCTAAACATTTAAAGGATGTTACATCAATATTCAATATTAACTATTACATATGAAATTTAAACATAATGCTCACAAGTATTATTTTATTAAACCTACAATTTGAAGTTGCGTTTCTTTTTCGTTTCAGTATATGTTGCATCTTTTTGTAGTGCAAGTCCAAGATGTTTGTGAACTGCTGTGTCTCTAATTTGTCTATTTTGGAAAGTTATTGGAGGGTGATTTTTGTTGAGTTTCCTTGAAAAGATAACCGATTTAGTTTTGTTAGGGTTAAATTTAATGTCCCAAATACCTGCCCATTCACCAATATTAGAGAGATCATCTGCTAGAGCTTGTGCTGGATTATCATCTATTATTACATACAAAGAAGTATCAACTGCAAAAAGTTTGATATTCCTTGAAACACTATCAGTGATGTCATTTATATAGAGGAGAAAGAGAAGAGGTCCAAGAACTAATCCTTGATGTACCCCTGCATTTACAACTTTGAATTGGTAGAGACTCTTTGCATTCTGTCCGAGATAAATTTTGAAACCATAAAAGTAAATTTCCATCAATTCAATACATTTTAAGCTTCTGTACAAGACTTTCATGCCAGACTCTGTCAAATGCTTTACTTAAATCACAGAAAATAAACCTGAGCTCCTTTCCCTTGTCCATATTACTAGTGATCTCATTATAAACAAGAGGCCCATGGGTCTTAACGGTCACCTGATTTTTGAAATATTTCAGTATATTTGATTGACACTTTTTGGCCTGACCCATCAGTCTAAGGATCAGTCAGGGCCAACATGCCCATACCATTACGCAGTCATCGCATGCGGATAATGTTAAAAAATTTAGAATGAATTTCAAAACAAATAAAACAAATGATAGTTTGGTTTGGTTTGGTTTATTTTGTTTAACGTCCTATTAACAGCTAAGGTCATTTAAGGACGGCCTCCAGTGCGTGCGACATGTATGCGTGTGATGAGTGCGTATGTGTGTTTTGGGAGGCTGTGGTATGTTCGTGTTAAGTCTCCTTGTGATAGGCCGGAACTTTTGCCGATTTATAGTGCTACCTCACTGAAGCATACTGCCGAAGACACCCAGCAGCACACCCCACCCGGTCACATTATACTGACAACGGGCGAACCAGTCGTCCCACTCCAAATATGCTGAGCGCTAAGCAGGAGTAGCAAGTACCATTTTTAAAGACTCTGGTATGTCTCGGCTAGGGGACAGAACCCAAAGCCTTCCTCACAGGGGCGAACGCTCAACTAAAGGCCAAAAGTGAGGCATTGTCAAGGGAGACATTAGGAAGAAGAAAGTTGTTCAGAAAGAAGAGAAAAGATAAGATCCCAAATTTAGTTGCCTCTTACGATTCTGCAATGGGGGCAGCAGGTACAATTCTTACACCCTGCCTAAATAATAGACAAAAATGTGATTTCCCTATATACACTATAGTAAAGTTTACCTCCTCCCCAGGGGCAAACGTGAGACCCCAGGGTCATGAAATTCACAATTTTCGTAAAGCACATTAAGACCCTTCCATTTATGAAGAGTATTTGATTCTACAATATCTGAGAGTAGAAAAGAAGATTTTTGAAATTTAAGTCAATTTGACCCTTTTTGGCCCCGCTTACCAGCCCCTGGGGGTCAACCAGGGCCAACATGTACATACCATCAAACTGTCATCCTATGCTGATAATTTGAACCAAGTTAGAATGAATTCCAACACAAATCCAACAAATAATAGCCAAAAATGTGATTTCCCAATATAAACTATAGTAAAGTTTGTCTCAGGTGACCTAATAAACAACAATTGATTAACTGTGGAATCACCTGGTATAAAACAAGACTGATGCTTTAAGATTGTATTTTCAATTAAATAGTTTAAAAGATATTTAAATATAATTTTTTCCATTATTTTACTGAAACATGAAGTTATAGATATTGGCCTATAGTTTAAAACATCATTAGATGACCCACTTCCTTTATATATAGCATTTATGTTTGATTGTTTCCAACTATATGGCAGTACTCCTGATTCTAGGGTTTTGTTGAAAAGAATACTAAGGGGTAAAATAAGAGAGTTACTAAGCTTCTTTTTTTTTACAATTTTAGGAACAATACCATCAGGGCCAGGTGGTTTGTTTACATTGAGAATACTAAGTTGGTCCATTACATCTTGCTCAGTGACGTGAATATTAGTTAAGGAGTGGGGAGCATATGGTTGTGCTTTCTGGGGCAACTCAGGGCAGTTCCCGGAGATAATCTGTTAGTATATTCACTCCAGTTCTAAGAACTTGCTGTGTGTTTGGACCGTTTTTCTCCGACACAATCCTATCTAAGGCTTCTTCGTCCAGGTTGTCAAATCGTGTTGATGAAACCATTTTGTAGCGTTCACCAGGCGAGTTCTAAACAAATTGTGAGACACAAACTGTGTCTGCTTCGTCATGGTCGCCAAAACGTTTTCGAAAAGCGCTTTCGGACTTTATCGTTAAAACAAGAGGTGGCAGTAGAGACGGTCCGAAGGGATATGCCAAATGCATTGTCCAATCAGAATGAATGGAGCAAAAAAACGCGAAAATATGAATGCGCTCAATCCAGGTAAATAACACTTTTGACTATTAACCTGGCTGCCCTGCAGGTAGGGCGTAAGAATTGTACCTGCTGCCCCCATTGCATGATCGTAAGAGGCGACTAAATTTGGGATCTTATCTTTTCTATTCTTTCTGAACTACTTTCTTCTTCCTAATGTCTCCCTTGACAATGCCTCACTTTTGGCCTTTAGTCGAGCGTTCGCCCCTGTGAGGAAGGCTTTGGGTTCTGTCCCCTGGCCGAGACATACCAGAGTCTTTAAAAATGGTAGTTGCTACTCCTGCTTAGCGCTCAGCATATTGGGAGTGGGACGACTGGTTCGCCTGTTGTCAGTATGTGACCGGGTGGGGTGTGCTGTTGGGTGTCTTCGGCAGTATGCTTCAGTGAGGTAGCACTATAAATCGGCAAAAGTTCTGGCCTATCACAAGGAGACTTGACACGAACATACCGCAGCCTCCCAAAACACACATACGCACTTACCCCACGCATGCATGTCCCACACACGGGAGGCCGTCCTTAAATGACCTTAGCTGTTAATAGGACGTTAAACAAAATAAACTAAACCAAACTATAGCTATGGATCTATAAAGATGTGGTACTATAAGTAAGACTATATACAGCTATGAATCTATAGCTATGACTATACAGCTGTGGCACTATAGCTATGAATCTATACAGATGTGGCACTAGCTATGAATCTATACAGATGTGGCACTAGCTATGAATCTGAACAGATGTGGCACTATAACGAAGACTATATACAGCTATGAATCTATAAAGCTGTTGCACTATAGCTATGCATCTATATAGCTGTTGCATTATACCTATGACTCTATAAAGCTGTGACATATAGCTTTGTAGTTTACGTATACCATTTGGCACACTGAGTCCACCCATCACAATCGTAGTTTACGGATACCAGTGAAAATTAAAGGGCACTCGTATTCAGTGTTCATATGTGTTATTTTTTCAGCTGGTTACGCCATTCCTCAATAGTGATGCCAAGAGACGGACAGTACCACTTCCCTTTCACTTGTGTCTGGCCCGTCTCTGTAGACTTGTTTTCCACATGTACTGCAATTGTATCGGTATTGTCGTCTCTTGGCATGGCGTTTGATGGGTGGCTCACCTCTTTCCAACTTCTCCTGGTCCTCTTTTGCTGCCTGCCTTTGTCTCCACTGTTGTTGGCGAGTAAGAGTCGCAAGATTGCTGGGTGAAAATTGTGTGGATGCCAGGATGGGAGGAGCAATTGGAATATGTGGTGGAGGCTGTTGAGGAGCTTGTGGATGTGACAGTGGTCCTGGTTGAGGGAATACATATGATGACATACAATATTGTTGCCATGGATTCAATGTTGGGTACCCTTGTAGATAATGAGGTGGGCCTGGCAAGGTACTAGGTAAAAAGATTGAAGACTGATGTGGCAGACTTGACTGAGAACCAGAGTCAGTGTCTGGCAGAAGCAATGTTTCTCTTTGTTGGGCGCTTCACAAACTGTCCTTCTCGATTTTCTGGCTCCACAAAGGTCAAGACCTCATGACCGGACTGTCTTTATTTTGTTGAAAGATCCTTAGCTTTTGGCAAACCCTTTTTAGCATCAGAGAGAGATGGCAGGTCTGTTACTTGTAATAGAGCTTCTCTGTCTGCTCGTTTCTGTCGCCAGTGAATCCTAATTAAGTGATATAAAAGCAATAATTAATGTTATTTATAGGATGGAGACATAGTGAACAGTAGAATGAATCAAAACAAGATACCCGAAAGGAAATGGGTGTCAGACCCACTTTTAAACGATGCCGTAACACATTTTTCCTTAAGAAAAATTCAGAGTTAAGAAATTTTTATGGTAACATAGAAAACTGTAGAGGGAATATTAGTAGGTGGTTTCCTAGTAGGATCACCAAATAAATCGGAATTTCCATAAATAACATACAATGATTAGTATTGATTACAGTAATTAAGATAAAAACTCAGTTACACTGGATCTGCCTTTCATTTTATGATTTAATTTTAAACTATCACCAATACAAAGATCAGCCCTGCAGGTAGGGCGTAATATGGTACCTGCTGCCCCCATTGACTGATCGTAAGAGGCGACTAAATTTGGGATATTATCTTTTCTCTTCTTTGTAAACAACTTTCATCTTCCTAATGTCTCCCTTGATAATGCCTCACTTTTTAGTTGAGCGTTCGCCCCCGTGAGGAAGGCTTTGGGTTCTGTCCCCTTGTCGAAACATACCAGAGTCTTTAAAAATGGTAGTTGCTGCTCCTGCTTAGCGCTCAGCATATTAGGAGTGGGACGACTGGTTCGCCCGATGTCAGTATAATGTGACCGGGTGGGGCGTCCTGCTGGGTGTCTTCGGCAGTATCCTTCAGTGAGGTAGCACTATAAATCGGCAAAAGTTCCGGACGATCACGAGGATACTTAACATGAACATACCGCAGCCTCCAAAAACACACATACGCATTCAGCTCATACATGCATATCGCACGCACGTGAGGTCGTCCTTAAAATGACCTTAGCTGTTGATTGGTTTGGTTTGGTTTATTTTGTTTAACGTCTTATTAACAGCTTAGGTCATTTAAGGACGGTCATTTGAGGCATTGTCAAGGGAGACATTAGGAAGAAGAAAGTTGTACACAAAGAAAAGTAAAGATCCCATATTTAGTCGCCTCTTACGATCATGCAATGGGAGCAGCAGGTACAATTCTAACGCCCTACCTGCAGGGACAGTCTCAAGAAGAAATACGAGGACGAGGAAGTAACAAACCGAAACAACTGATTATGAATGTTTTAATGTCAAATACTATTCGACGATATCGACTTGCTGATACCGCAAACGGATCACTGGGGATATGCTTTAGCGGCTTTACAGATCAACAAAAAATTCGCCACATTTTGGAATACAGAAGAAAGAAGGGTTTATGGAAGGGTATTAAAAGGAATTCGGCATTTCCTCGAAAGGGATGACTAGTAGGATGACATCGGCAAGAAAGACACAATCACTCGATACAAAATAAACAAAAAACAAACAAAAAACAGAAGAGATTCCTGACAGACACATTGAAGAATCTTCATAGGAAATCTTCGTTTGAACAGACGACTGGTTCGCCCGTTGTCAGTATAATGTGACCGGGTGGGGTGTCCTGCTGGGTGTCTTCGGCAGTATGCTTCAGGGAGGTAGCACTATAAATCAGCAAAATTTACGGCCTATCACAAGGAGACTTGACACGAACATACCGCAGCCTCCCAAAACACACATACGCACTCACCACACGCATACATGTCGCACGCACGGGAGGCCGTCCTTAAATGACTTTAGCTGTTAATAGGACGTTAAACTAAATAAACCAAACCAAACCACCCAGAATTACGAGCATCGTATGCACTATTTTGCAGAATGCGACCGTTTTGGATTCTTTTTCCGAAAGCACAGGACAGAGAGACGTGTCTTTGCCAAAAAGCATGAAAATCTCCGATTGAAGACGGAACGATACGAGAGACAGTGCCCATTTCGGTCACAGTGTAGTTGCATATATTTCTAGGAAATCAATACCCTTTTGTTCGTTTGTTCGTTGTGGGGCAATTCTCGCCATGGTCCATCAGGTGTCTGGGCCCACACTCTGCAACTTTAAACTTTAAAAGT
Source organism: Pecten maximus (assembly GCF_902652985.1). Taxonomy (NCBI): domain Eukaryota; kingdom Metazoa; phylum Mollusca; class Bivalvia; order Pectinida; family Pectinidae; genus Pecten; species Pecten maximus. The sequence goes on from NC_047027.1 coordinate 18,730,217, forward strand.
GAATATATACACAAATGTAAATACGTTTTGATGCAGAATTCTTGCTCAGCATTTTAATAACCACTAGTTAGGTCCGACAGTAATAACCGTGACATATTTACCCCATGAAAGTCAACAGAAGTCAGTACGCAAATCATAAATATAATAGTTTAGGAATGCGACACATGTGAATACGAATGTATGTATTAAAACACAAATAATAATTATATTTACATTATACGTCACATTTAAATCAATGTGAATGGACCACAGTATATCACAACCAATGCTTGACTTAAGCGTAGGTACTCTGTCGCCTTCAACGGAACGCGATGTTTACCTATGCTGGACTGTTGCCCCGTGTTAGCGGCTCGTTGGGACAGCATTTCACAAATATATACATGCTCTTGATGGTGTGCTCGCATGCGCTCGATCCGACCTTCGAGAAACGGCGACGTGAGGATTTGGAAAGTGTTATAACGAGACTGTTGTAATAGAGTATATAGGGTGATGAAGAGATAAACCTCCTGGTCTGGGCGATAATATCTCAATAGATAACGCTACTGTTTGTCTAGAATCATCATTGCGACCTGATCTTTGACATGAGACACCCGACAAAGAGCAAATCCCTGTCGATATTTTTGACGTCATTAATAGCATAAGCTCACCTACATGCTTTGATAAAGGTAGTGAGCCTTCAATTCCATTATAAGATGTGTTCATCAACTGACCCATTTTATGTCATAATGCAATAATAAATTTCAGTGATATTAGCGATTGGTGGACATTTTCATTGATACTAACTTAATGCAAGGTTAAAACAAGACAGCTTTTAATTATCAATTTTGATGAGGAGGGTTTGCGAAATAACATTTACCAGGTTTACTAGGCACATTGACAAAGAAATAAATCTAGTATAACACCACACCCGGTCACATCACATTGACAACAGGCGAACCTGTCGTCCCGCTCCCTAAATGCTGAGCTTTAAACAGGGACATCAGCTACCAGGCTTTCTATATCTCAATCAGGGGCGAACGCTCAGCTAAATGCTAAATGTCAGGCATTGTCAAAAGAGACATTAGGACAGAAACAATTGCTCAGAAAGATAATAAACGATGGTATCCCAAAGATAGTCGCCTCTTATAGTCTTTGACATGTTATGCCCTTCCTACACGTGTGAAAGATCGTAGATTTTATGCAAAAGTATTCGGTAAATACACAAGTATGTACGCTATTGATTTGTATTTCTTATGGGATCGCAAATATCATTGCTTCGTAAGGTCTGACGATTTGATAATGTACACAAATTGATATTGATAGGCTAATACAACACAAACCTTTCAATCAGCACCGCACGATCTACTAGGATCTACAAATCGTGCTAGTTTATATGATATATTGAGGTGTGCGATTTGCATAAGAACATAAGTAGTGAAGATGTACTTTTGTAAATATTTAATAATTATGATAAAAAAATGTAAAATGTAACTAAATTCCAAACAATAAAATTATTCATTTCAGTAAAATTACCTTTAGTTTCATAATGTGTTAATTTCTTCACGTGGTGTAAATTATGGAAATATAACGTTCAGGTGACGTGACGGGCAGATAAGCTGTAGGTATGAAATAACAAGTCGTCGTGGCCGAGTGGTTAAGGCGATAGACTAGAAATCTATTGGGGTCTCCCCGCGCAGGTTCGAATCCTGCCGACGACGGATGATTATTTTTGTTCTCATTCTCTCCCACACATCCATGAAATAATCTTTATATCTTATGCCTTTATAATACCAGCAAGGGTGAAAGTTGACGATCTTTGGTTGTAAGAGTATCTTAATTTTATATCCACATTGATTATAATTCGACACTATGCTTGAAAACATTTCATTTGAACAAATTTTATTGACATTTGATGGTATTAGTCAAAAGGATTAAATAACAGGCCAAGCCTATATAGATTTTCTCCTATGGTGGCAATTGGATTGTATAAATATAAAATTAATTCATAAATTTACTATGAAATGAAAAAAATTACATGTAACTAACATTTAAGGGAGATAACTCAAACAAACATTCACACATCATTCATACATTTTGCTTATATATACATGTATACATAATATTTGATAATAAAATATTTAATATGAACTTTATAAGAATAATTCATTGTCAGGCATTGACCAAAAGTCCATGTGCATGTATGCACAGGTCGTGCCTGTCAATAATTAAGCGAAAATAATATATATAAATGTAAGATATTATATTATAAATTGTCAGAAAATTACTATCAACCAAAATGTTTAGCAGATACTATACTTTGCATATATAAAAGACTTAGCATACTCAACTGATGACACATGTGACCAATGGCAATGAAGATCGAGGGATCTTTCAGGACACGTATACTTATACATTTTAACAAAAGATGAATGTATAAATTACTATATTATACTTATATTATATCATATATACCCCATATTTATTCAAATATAAGGTATATATAATATAACACAGTACAATACAACATAATATAATAATATACAATATATAATATCATGGCTTATATATTTAAAGCATATAGAGATTAAAGCGTCTCGATTTACCAATGATTAATTGAACATCATTTAATATTTGTATATTTACAAACTTATCACAGTCAGGGCAACTTTGTAAGAAAGTGTTAATGTTAGAATGATAATGATTTGCATAACTATCTACTGAAGTACACAGAGAATGTCTCATAGCATTATACCTAGGACATTCAAAGAAATAATGTGAAGCAGTTTCATTTCAATATCACCGGCACAGGTGGGAGAGTTTAATAAATGATCATTAAATAACTCAAAATTTAAACTGCTACATGAATTTCTAAGCGGACAAATAATGATATTAGCCTTTCTATTTCATTCAAAGAAAATTTGCAGTGAGTCACATTCAGCATTAATATTATTATTAAGTTTGCATTTAAAAGCTGCTAGAGGAGAAGAGTTGAAGAGGTCAGGAATAGCATTGTTTCTTGTGTGGCACATTTGGGGGAAGAAACTGTCAAAGTAATTGTTAGTTCTGCATAGAGGAGGATTGAATAGTCGTGATTGTCTTAGGGAATACGGGTTATCATTTTGGTTGTTAATAAAAGGAATAAGGATATAAGTATTGTGGTGATAGTCCATGAATTATTTTGTACATCATTATGTGTTTGTGTTTATTTCTTCTATCTGACAGAGATTCCCAGCCAATTTCTTCATATGTGATGTTCCTGATCTGAGTCCTGTAATGATTCTGGCTGCTTCTAACTGAACATATTCTAATAATTGTTTTGATTGGTGAGTGCAGTTATCCCAGATTATGTCTGCATATTCTAAAATTGGTCTTATAAACGTTGTATATATTTTGATTAAAGACTTACGATTCACTTTAAATTTTATGTATCGAAGAATATTTAATCTACTGTATGCTTTTCTATATATATTAAGGATATGTTTTTTCCATGTTGCATCTTCTTGTAGTGTAAGTCCAAGATGTTTGTGAACTGCTGTGTCTGTAATTTGTCTATTTTGGAAAGTTATTGGAGGGTGATTTTTGTTGAGTTTCCTTGAAAAGATAACCGATTTAGTTTTGTTAGGGTTAAATTTAATGTCCCAAATCCTGCCCATTCACCAATATTAGAGAGATCATCTGCTAGAGATTGTGCTGCCTGTGCTGGATTATCATCTGTTATTACATACAAAGAAGTATCATCTCCACAAAGTTTGATATTCGTTGAAACACTATCAGTGATGTCATTTATATAGAGGAGAAAGAGAAGAGGTCCAAGAACTGATCCTTGAGGTACCCCTGCATTTACAACTTTGAATTGTGAGTGATAGCTTCTGTATAAGACCTTCATGCCAGACTCTGTCAAAAGCGTTACTCACATCACAGAAAATAAACCTGAGCTCTTTCCCCTTGTCCATATTACTAGTGATCTCATTATAAATACACAACAATTGATTAACTATGGAATCACCTGGTATAAAACCAGACTGATGCTTTGTTAAGATTGTATTTTCAATTAAATAGTTAAAAAGATATTTAAATATATTGTTTTCCATTATTTTACTGACACATGAAGTTATAGATATTGGCCTATAGTTTAAAACATCATTAGATGACCCACTTCCTTTATATATAGCATTTATGTTTGATTGTTTCCAACTATATGGCAGTACTCCTGATTCTAGGGTTTTGTTGAAAAGAATACTAAGAGGTACAATAAGAGAGTTACGAAGCTTTTTTACAATTTTAGGAACAATACTATCAGGGCCAGGTAGTTTGTTTAAATTGAGAATACTAAGTTGGTCCATTACATCTTGCTCAGTGACGTGAATATTAGTTAAGGAGTGGGGAGCATATGGTTGTGCTTTCTGGGGCAACTCAAGATCAGGTGATGATGTTGAAATATTAGTAAAGTGACTGTTGAGGAGCTCTGCTTTATTTTGCTTTATTGCTGTGTTTTCATTTAAAGAGTTTTCAAGAGTTTTAATATAATTCCACTTTGCTTCACGAATTAAGTCAATCGTTTCATTCCTTAAAAATCTAAATATCTCCCAAAAGTGGGGGTTATTTGTTAGTTTTGCTTTTTTATGGATTCTATTACGTTGTCTCATTTTCAGTCTGATGTTATTCATCCAAGGCTTGTCAACATTGGCGGAAATTATATTTATTTTTCATAATAACATTAGCTTTGGTTTGGTTTATTTTGTTTAACGTCCTATTAACAGATAAGGTCATTTAAGGACGGCCTCCCGTGTGTGCGACATGCATGCGTGTGGGGAGTGTGTATGTGTGTTTTGGGAAGCTGCGGTATGTTCGTGTTAAGTCTCTTTGTGATAGGCCGGAACTTTTGCCGATTTATAGTGCTACCTCACTGAAGCATACTGCCGAAGACACCCAGCAGCACACTCCACCCGGTCACATTATACTGACAACGGGCGAACCAGTCGTTCCACTCCAAGTACGCTGGGCGCTAAGCAAGAGTAGCAACTGTCACATTTAAGACTTTGGTATGTCTCGGCCAGGGGACAGAACCCAAAGCCTTCCTCACAGGGGCGAACGCTCAACTAAAGGCCAAAAGTGAGGCATTGTCAAGGGAGACATTAGGAAGAAGAAAGTTGTTCAGAAAGAAGAGAAAAGATAAGATCCCAAATTTAGTCGCCTCATACGATCATGCAATGGGGGCAGCAGGTACAATTCTTACGCCCTTACCTGCAGGGCAGTTCCCGGAGATAATCTGTTAGTATATTCACTGCAGCTCTAATAACTTGCTGTGTGTTTGGACTGTCTTTCTCCGACACAATCCTATCTAAGGCTTCTTCGTCCAGGTTGTCAAATCGTGTTGATGAAGCCATTTTGTAGCGTTCACCAGACGAGTTGTTAAACTGTGAGACTCGAACTGTGTCTGCTTCGTCGTGGTCGCCAAAACGTTTTCGAAAAGCGCTTTCAGACTTTATCGTTAAAACAAGAGGTGGCAGTAGAGACGCTCCGAAGGGATATGCCAAATGCATTGTCCAATCAGAATGAATGGAGCAAAAAAAAAAACGCGAAAATATGAATGCGCTCATTCCGGGTAAATAGCACTTTTGACTATTAACCTGGTAAATAGCATTTTTGGAGGATGTGGTTCAAATAGCATTTTTATTGTCTACTTTTTATATAGTGTGAAACAAGGAAAGGTATAATAACAATGACTATACAGCTGTGGCACTAAAGCAATGACTCTATACAGCTGTGGCACTATAGCAATGACTATACAGTTGTGACACAAAGCTGGGGCACTATGGCCTTTAGTTGAGCGTTCGCCCCTGTGAGAAAGGCTTTGGGTTCTGTCGCCTGGCCGAGACATACCAGAGTCTTTAAGTTGCTACTCCTGCTTAGGGCTCAGGATATTTGGAGTGGAACGACTGGTTCGCCCGTTGTCAGTATACTGTGACCGGGTGGGGTGTGCTGCTGGGTGTCTTCGGCAGTATGCTTCAGTGAGATAGCACTATAAATCGGCAAAAGTTCCGGCCTATCACAAGGAGACTTAACAAGAACATACCGCAGCCTCCCAAAACACACATACGCACTCACCACACGCCTGTATGTCGCACACACGGGAAGCCGTCCTTAAATGACCTTAGCTGTTAATAGGACGTTAAACAAAAATTAACTAAACCAAACTATAGCTATGGATCTATAAAGATGTGGTACTATAAGTAAGACTATATACAGCTATGAATCTATAGCTATGACTCTATACAGCTGTGGCACTATGGCTATGACTATATACAGTTGTGGCACTATAGCTATGACTATAAAGCTGTGGCACTATAGCTATGACTCTATACAGCTGTGGCACTATGGCTAGGACTCTATACAGCTGTGACACTATAGCTATGACTCTATACAGCTGTGGCACTATGGCTAGGACTCTACAGCTGTGACACTATAGCTATGACTCTATACAGCTGTGGCACTATAGCTATGCATCTATACAGATGTGGCACAAGCTATGAATCTAAACAGATGTGGCACTATAAGTAAGACTATACTCAGCTATGGCACTATAGCTATGAATCTATACAGATGTGGCACTATAGCTATGACTCTATAAAGCTGTGACATATAGCTTTGAAGTTTACGTATACCATTTGGCACACTGAGTCCACCTATCACAATCGTAGTTTACACATACCAGTGAAAATTAAACGGCACTCGTATTCAGTGTTCAAATGTGTTATTTTTTCAGCTGGTTACGCCATTCCACAATAGTGATGCCAAGAAACGGACTACCACTTCCCTTTCACTTGTGTCTGACCTGTGTCTGCAGACTTCTGTTTTCCACATGTACTGCAATTGTATCGGTATTGTCGTCTCTTGGCATGGCGTTTGATGGGTGGCTCACCTCTTTCCAACTTCTCTTGGTCCTCTTTTGCTGCCTGCCTTTGTCTCCACTGTTGTTGGCGAGTAAGAGTCGCAAGATTGCTGGGTGAAAATTGTGTGGATGCCAGGATGGGAGGAGCAATTGGAATATGTGGTGGAGGCTGTTGAGGAGCTTGTGGATGTGACAGTGGTCCTGGTTGAGGGAATACATATGATGGCATACAATATTGTTGCCATGGATTCAATGTTGGGTACCATTGTAAATAATGAGGTGGGCCTGGCAAGGTACTAGGTAAAAAGCCTGAAGACTGATGTTGCAGACTTGACTGAGAACCAGAGTCAGTGTCTGGCAGAAGCAATATTTCTCTTTCTTGGGCGCTTCACAAACTGTCCTTCTCGATTTTCTGGCTCCAAAAAGGTCAAGACCTCATGACCCGACTGTCTTTATTTTGTTGAAAGATCCTTAGCTTTTGGCAAACCCTTTTTAGCATCAGAGAGAGATGGCAGGTCTGTTACTTGTAATAGAGCTTCTCTGTCTGCTCGTTTCTGTCGCCGGTGAATCCTAAGTGATATAAAAGCAATAATTAATGTTATTTATATGATGGAGACATAGTTAACAGTAGAATGAATCAAAACAAGATACCCAAAAGGAAATGGGTGTCAGACCCACTTTTAAACGATGGCGTAACACATTTTTCCTTAAGAAAAATTCAGTTAAGAAATTTTTATGGTAACATGGAAAACTGTAGAGGCAATATTAGTAGGTGGTTTCCTAGTAGGATCACCAAATATAATAGGAATTTCCATAAATAACATACAATGATTAGTATTGATTACAGTGATAAAGATAAAAACTCAGTTACACTGGATCTACATTTCCTTTTATGATTTAATTTTAAACTATCACCAATACAAAGATCAGCCCTGCAGGTAGGGCGTAATAATTGTACCTGCTGCCCCCAATGACTGATCGTAAGAGGCGACTAAATTTGGGATATCATCTTTTCTCTTCTTTGTAAACAACTTTCATCTTCCTAATGTCTTCCTTGGCAATGCCTCACTTTTTAGTTGAGCGTTCGCCCCTGTGAGGAAAGCTTTGGGTTCTGTCCTCTTGTCGAGACATACCAGAGTCTTAAAAAATAGTAGCTGCTGCTCCTGCTTAGCGCTCAGCATATTAGGAGTGGGACGACTGGTTCGCCCGTTGTCAGTATAATGTGACCGGGTCACCGGTGGGGCGTCCTGCTGGGTGTCTTCGGCAGTATCCTTCAGTGATGTAGCACTATTAATCGGCAAAAGTTCCGGACGATCACAAGGATACTCCACATGAACATACCGCAGCCTCCAAAAACACACATACGCATTCAGCTCATACATGCATATCGCACGCACGTGAGGCCGTCCTTAAATGACCTTAGCTGTTGATTGTTTGATTTGGTTTATTTTGTTTAACGTCCTATTAACAGCTTAGGTCATTAAAGGACGGTCATTTGAGGCATTGTCAAGGGAGACATTAGGAAGAAGAAAGTTGTTCACAAAGAAAAGTAAAGATCCCATATTTAGTCGCCTCTTACGATCATGCAATGGGAGCAGCAGGTACAATTCTAACGCCCTACCTGCAGGGACAGTCTCAAAAAGAAATACGAGGACGAGGAAGTAACAAACCGAAACAACTGATTATGAATGTTTTAATGTCAAATACTATCCGACGATATCGACTTGCTGATACCGCAAAAGGATCACTGGGGATATGCTTTAGCGACTTTACAGATCAACAAAAAATTCGCAACATTTTGGAATACAGAAGAAAGAAGGGTTTATGGAAGGGTATTAAAAGGGATTCGGCATTTCCTCGAAAGGGATGACTAGTAGGATGACATCGGCAAGAAAGACACAATCACTCGATACAAAATAAACAAAAAACAAACAAAAAACAGAAGAGATTCCTGACAGACACATTGAAGAATCTTCATAGGAAATCTTTGTTTGAACAGACGACTGGTTCGCCCGTTGTCAGTATAATGTGACCGGGTGGGGTGTCCTGCTGGGTGTCTTCGGCAGTATGCTTCAGTGAGGTAGCACTATAAATCAGCAAAAGTTACGGCCTATCACAAGGAGACTCAACACGAGCATACCGCAGTCTCCCAAAACACACATAGGCACTCTACACACGCATGCATGTCGCACGCAGGGGAGGCCGCCTTAAATGATATTAGCTGTTAAAAGGACGTTAAACAAAATAAACCAAACCAAATCAATACGAAGATATTTTCATGACAGTACGTGCAGAATGTGTAGAAAATAAACTATAAACAAAACGGCCACCAACCTACAATATGACTCCAGAAATCATGGAATTAATGAAAACAATCTAGGCCTACATGTTTGAGTTCCAAAACAAATATGAATTTCATTACTGAAGTGCAGTAGCGCAAAACTGTTGCGAAAGTAGTGACTGCATTACTATAGATGAAGTAAAAATTATAACTTTACCATGCATTTACTGTGGTGTTGTTGATCGTGACTAACACCAGGTTGGTTTTATCTTGGATTGCTTTGCTGTCTTCGATTAGTTGCTGTATCAGGCTCTAAGTTTTGACGATAGCATGAGCCACCTGCAGAGTCTTCCCTGTAGCATCCTTTGGTCTGTTGCGTAGACTGATACGGCTTCCAGAGACGCATACAGACGCATTCAGAAATTCTGTTTGTATTTGGGGTCTGTGCTGCCCGACCATGAGTCATGTATTATCTAAATGAAATATTTCATTATGAATATTTCGGAAACAATATTATTGAAATAATATAGAATTAAGATTTTTTTCTGAAGCAAACTGTATACTATTACATGCTAAAATCCATAATTTTATCAATTAACAGTCCAATTATGTAAGGATTTGGAAAGAAAATAAAACATTATCAGATGTTAGAAAAACAAAGGGATTTTAAAGGTATGAGAAATAGGAACAGGGTTATGAATTTTTTTTTTTTGAACTTTGGGGAAAAAATGCAAAATTTACTCCTATTGGAAGAATCCATATAATTAAAAATCCCTTATTATCATTCACAATTTAACAGCCTTTATATCTCTTTACCTAATCCTTATGAGTCTTTCGTCTCGAAACTCCATGCAGTTATTTTTGAATTTTTATGGAACAGCAAAATAGATGAAATTAAAAGAGTAGTTGTTCAAAACTTGTTAAATTGTGGCATGAAAATGATAAACTTGGAGCTTACATAGGCTCTTTAACATTAAGTTGGATTCAAAGATTTTCAGACCAGTCAAATGGCAAATAATCCTTAATCGTTCTATCGATGTAGAATGTAGAACTGTTAGCCAATTCTGGTGTTGATTATGTAAAGAGTTGTCAAAAAAAAAAAAAATATGATGTTTTCAAAGCCTGTAATTTATTAATCTTAATGAATGAAAAGAACACTACTAGATTAGATTTACTTTTGAGAACACCAATTTTGTTAACAGAAATAACCAGTTTTAGTAAAGATTTTTTTAGAAGAATGATATTTCAATTAATGACCTGATGAAAGATAAAACAAAATTGTGTTTTCTATTGTTTTCATTAATTTCTTCATGCAAAAATGTTACTACTAATTTCCTTCATTACCATAAAATCTTATCAGCAGGAAGTTTTCTTCATCTTCAGTTGAAATTCATAATCAAAGCTTCAATATCCTGCTATACCTTTGAAAAGAGAAGTATTAAGTGGTGGCGACGACAGAGTGGTGGTTAGATGACAGTATGGTGATGATGACAGTATGGTAATGAAGACAGCTGTGATGATGACAGTGTGATGATGGTGACATTGTGGTGATGATAACAATATGATGATGTCAGTGGTGATGATGATGACAGTGTGGTGATGATGACAGTATCGTGATAATTATGACAGTATGGTGAAGATGACATTAGCAATGATGACAGTGTATTTAAAACAGTAACTGTTTATAATTTATATTGGGGTCATATTTGTGAAAGGAAAGCACATGTCTTGGTAATAAAGCCTTTCAAGTTCAAAAGAAATATACCTCTCAGATGCCTGCACACCAGGAGTTGAACCACTCCGTTGGAGGCTCGCCAAGGCCCTGGCAATACTTCCTTCTTTGACTTTGTGGTATATTTTGTGGGACTTCTGTCATGCTCACAAGGATTATCATAGAGACAGATAAAGTGGCTGGTTTCCGCTACCGACAAGTGTTTTAGAAGTGTCTAGTCCATCTACTAAGTATGCTGCAAGAGAATCTACTTTCTCCCACCCTGGAAAGCCTTTGGTATCATGACGAAGGATAGTATTGTCCAACTATATATGAACTGGTGTAAATGTTATTTTCCCCGAGATCTCAATATTTCTGCTGTCAGTGTCACTTGGAGTTTTGGTGTTCCCACCCTGGGGAAAGTTTTCTCCGAGGGTTTTTCTATACAAAATATTTCCCCATTGGTTTCCAAAGTGAACACTGGGTCATCCGTCCCACTTTTGAATTGTTATAACGCTTACCAAAGTTTCCATTTCTCCAATCGGGTTGAAGGGTCAATGTAAAAATACCTTCAGCGTTTTAATAAAACGAATGACAACATTTCTCCGATTTTCGGAGTTTATATAGTACTTGGAATAGTAGCGCGTGCAGAAGTTTCTGCTGACAGTTAATCTGCGCTCCGCTTGTATTCGTCTTCGGTTTATTGACCAATCAGCGCCGTCCTTACAAATCCAATGCTTTGTTATTGCCGACAGACGAAAGCATTCCACCATGCCGTCAGAGGAGTGGAAAATAGTCATTTCTAGCGTAAATAACATTAGATGCTACTTAAAACTGATACGATCGAAGTCTTTAGGATCTATATGAACAAGGTAAATACTCTATCATGCATGTTAATCGTGAAATCCCCCCGTAAATAGACGATATTGGTATATATGATTCAACCACGTTACAAAGATGACGGTCCTCGAGTTCGATCACAGGGTTTAATTCCTTCTGCTTTCCTCTATAGTTATCTTCTGTCTTCTCGATAACTCCCGGTAATGATTTATTTATTACTATGTTAGATTGTAATTCGAGCTTCTATCAGGCTCGTAACATTACCCCCTTCCATGTAAAGCATTTCGTCCCGAATGCCGAATAATTAATCTCGAATTTACATTACATTAACAGGTGCGTGTCACGTGCTTCCCGCCGTGACAAGTTATCTAGAAAAGTATTTTGAGTTTGCTAGGCCCGTATACTGATCCTGCAAATTCTTCCGTGACATTATTTATAGCTTATAGTACCCAGGAAAAGTATATTGTTTTCTCTGGAGTTTGAGTCCAGTACATACTTTATTTCCTTTTGGCGAGGTCCATCACTAGACATGCATGTGAGAATGTAAGGGATTGTTTTTTTAACCTCCATATCCCCATGATGTCTTCCATTTCCCTTCGTGTGACTCGAGTAAGTTCCCTGGCAGGAAACTGGATCTTCAGGTACATATGTATATATATTTTTTTTCCAACATGAACAAACAACCTTGTAAAGTTAAACTTCTTTTATATTTACATTCGATTTCAATATTATATACACAGTGACACATGATATCAATGTTTACATTGGTCACCTAAAACCCTAAATCTTGCAATACTATATATCTTTAGTTGAAATATTAATTTCATCCACATATTCATAACCTAGATATTTACAATAATATACTACTGATTCTTACATATTTATCTTGCATCAGTCACTCTCATACAAAACACCTTCTTATTTACATTTCAGAAAATAAATAATTTACATTCATGTATATGTACAGATCTACACATAGTTAATTGTTCACAAATATCCCAAGTTGCTGTACAGTAATAATTTCCCCATTTGTAATATTTACAAAACTTGTCAATAACTTAAATTGATATATTGATATGTAATTCCCATACACTTTACCAAAACTATTTACAATATCATATATTTCCAGATTTTTTATATATTTATTTTGGTAATCATTCCACCAATTGTTATTCGCATACAATAAAAAAACATTTTATGTTATCAAGATAAATAATTTGCATAAATGTATATACAGATCTATCAGTCATACACACATATATATACATACAGTTCTACTCAGTCATACACGTATATATATATACAGATCTACAGTCAATTTCACCTCACAATATATCCATTTTACCTCTACAGTGAAATTTCCTCATTTTCAATCTTTACAGTTGAATTAATATAATAAAAAAACAAATATATTTGATTCTTAGATATATACAAATTAATTTCGTAATAAACAATGCCATCTCAATGTCTTTGTCTGAATACATATATGATACATAATGAACAGACACAATATTGTCTCCATTATATTCACTTCTTTTTCTACAAATAGTTAAATTATGTACAATATTTACATTTCACCGAAGAAAACTGTATTTCCCCAGAACAATGATACCCCATCATATTTCAAAACTGGGTATGAAGTTAAATAACTGATATTTGTTTTCTTTCTGTTTCCAGTAACCAGCATGTAAGCATGGACTAATCAATTACAGTCCGGTAACTATGTACATTGTTTCAGAATTAAAAAAAAATTAAATTTCATTAAATAGATATTTCAATATTCTGTAGTTATCTTGATAATGTACTGATAATGATTTAAAAGCACTTCCTTCCTGCCCTGCAGGTAGGGCGTAAGAATTGTACCTGCTGCCCCAATTGCATGATCGTAAGAGGCGACTAAATTTGGGATCTTATCTTTTCCCTTCTTTCTTACAAACTTTCTTCTTCCTAATGTCTCCCTTGACACTGCCTCACTTTTGGCCTTTAGTTGAGCGTTCGCCTCTGTGAGGAAGGCTTTGGGTTCTGTCCCCTGGCCGAGACATACCAGAGTCTTTAAAAATGGTAGTTGCTGCTCCTGCTTAGCGCTCAGCATACACGGAGTGGGACGACTGGTTCACCCGTTGTCAGTATAATGTGACCGGGTGGGGTGTGCTGCTGGGTGTCTTCGGCAGTATGCTTCAGTGAGGTAGCACTATAAATCGGCAAAAGTTCCGGCCTATCACAAGGAGACTTAACACGAACATACCGCAGCCTCCCAAAGCACAACATACGCACTCACCACAAACATGCATATCGCACGCACGGGAGGCTGTCCTTAAATGACCTTAGCTGTTAATAGGACGTTAAACAAAATAAACCAAACCAAACCAATTAAAAGCACTTCCTATATATATTAATTACTTACATAACTTATGAATATTTCAATATTCTGTAGTTATCTTGATAATGTACTGATAATGATTTAAAAGCACTTCCTATATATATTCTGCCCTGCAGGTAGGGCGTAAGAATTGTACCTGCTGCCCCCATTGCATGATCGTAAGAGGCGACTAAATTTAGGATCTTATCTTTTCTCTTCTTTCTGAACAACTTTCTGTTTCCTAATGTCTCCCTTGACAATGCCTCACTTTTGGCCTTTAGTTGAGCGTTCGCTGCTGTGAGGAAGGCTTTGGGTTCTGTCCCCTAGCCGAGACATACCAGAGTCTTTAAAAATGGTAGTTGCTACTCCTGCTTAGCGCTCAGCATATTTGGAGTGGGACGACTGGTTCGCCCGTTGTCAGTATAATGTGACCGGGTGGGGTGTGCTGCTGGGTGTCTTCGGCAGTAGGCTTCAGTGAGGTAGCACTATAAATCGGCAAAAGTTCGGGCCTATCACAAGGAGACTTAACACGAACATACCGCAGCCTCCCAAAACACACATACGCACTCGCCACACGCATGCATGTCGCACGCACGGGAGGCCGTCCTTAAATGACCTTAGCTGTTAATAGGACGTTAAACAAAATAAACCAAACCAAAACCAATATATATATTAATTACTTACATAACTTATGAATAAGGAATTGAATGGTTATTACCTTACCCCCTTCCATTACAGGAATTCGTCCCGAATTTTATCATAAAGTGTCAAATTCTGTTAAAATTAACAATAATCTTCCTTCTATAATACTTGGTATTATACCAGATATTTACAACATATTTACAAATAGGATTACCCTTGTTCTTCCAGCTCCCTTGTGCCATTTGGTAAGGTGCCACTTTGATATTTCTGGGATAGTTTAATATTACCCTGAAGTGTTTGCCATCCCTGTCTATGAAGTATGTGTACTTGTTTGTAACCTCATATGGTTGATGGGGAGAGGTCTTCTGTACCATTTTCTCCAGAAGACCTTTTTCAGCCATAAGGGTGGCAGCACTTGTGGTGAACTTGTCTCCGCCCACATTTAAGATATGACGCTGAGTTTGGTTAATTGAAAGTTGTAGTTTTTTTTTATCAGAGGGGACATATTCTATAGGAGTTGATAAAATACTGTTATTGTCTTCTGGAACAGGTGGGCTGTGCTGGGTCTCTTCCTGATCTTCGTTGAGCATAGGACCGGTTGGTGCAGTCTCCATCTGAGCCAGGTTATGGTCAGGTACAGAAGTGGTGGATGCAGTATCCCTCTGAGCCAGGTCCTGGTCAGGTACAGAAGTGGTGGATGAGGTATCCCGCTGAGCCAGGTCCTGGTTAGTTACAGAATTGGTGGATGAGGTATCCCTCTGAGCTGGATCCTGGTCAGTTACCGAGACAGTGAGGATCTCCTCTGTCTGTGGCTCCTCATCCGATATGTGACAAGAGGAATCAGAAAGCATCAGATCTGCATAAGCATCTGGTGCTTCCGATTCTTCTGAAGATTCTGATGATGAGGATGTTGAAGATGACGAGGGCGATACTATCCTTGGTCTCTTGGACCACGTTCTAGATTTCTCTTTCTTTGGCGGGTGTGGGACAGTTGGAGCTGTCCTTTTTCGGGTAGGGGCTGCTGTCATTTTGTTGGTAACTGAACAACTTGGCTTTCCTTTCGGTGTAACCTTATGAATGACTGAAGCCATCTTTGGTGGGTTAGACCTCTCCGGTGATGTCCTGGTCTGTTTCTCCTTCCGCCTAAGTATATTGTCTGCTTCCAGTCTAGCCTCCTGTCTTTCCTGAGGAATCCTAGGTTCCCTTAGCACTTTATTTATATGGTTCCGTCTCCCTCTTTGGAAATGAGTGAACTCATCCTGCTCCTCTTTGGTAAACGTCATTGTGTTTCTCTTCACAGTTTCCATCCTGCCCCCAGTACATTTGTTATGTCTGGCATCTATTCGGTTTGCAAGTCCTTTGCACGCACTGCAGCGGAAAATGAATCCGGAATGGGCAGCAGTCATATGGCGCTCCACAAAGTACAGTTTAGCCTAATCTGTGTGGTCGTTGCACATCTTGCATTCATATCTGGAAATAGTCTATAAAGAAGCAAAAATCAGTTTGAATATCAATTTGAATTTGCCAAATACTTGAGCTTTTTAAGCATTTAACATCACATCACAAATTCCTATCCAGCATGGATAAGTAGAGTTACCTCCTACCTAGTCCCCCCCCCCCCCCCCCCCCCCCCCCCCCCCCCCCCCCCCAGGTAAGTGTGCCCTTGTAAGCCTTCATATGATTGTGATGAAAAATTTTTGATCCACACAGTAGGGACCCTCCCAGTGACGGTGAAGCTTTGAACCTTTCCCTTTATAACCAGACACGATCTCCCTCCTTAAATTGGTTTAATTGTATATTTCTGTCATGGTCTTTCCTCATACTGTCAGTAGTTTAAGTCGTCCTCTACCAAACTCGTGTATTTTGTCTAATGTTTGACTCAAAGCCATAGCATAATCCGTCTGGATTTTGTCATTTTCAGAACTTATCCGTCCCAGAACGAGGTCAATTGGAAGATTGATGCTTCTCCCGAATGTCATCTCGCAGGGAGAAACTCCGGTTGATTCATGTACAGAAGACCGATAAGCCATCATGAGTAGGTAGATATATTCGTCCCAATCCTTCTTGTTGTCTGATACGAAAGCCGAGAGCATTGCCTCGATTGTCCTATTGGCTCTTTCCACCATACCATCGGACTGAGGTATGTCGGGAGTGGTCCTTGCCCTTTCTATTCCAAGTATTTTACACATTTCCTGGAACACATCCGACTCAAAATTAGTCCCCTGATCCGAGTGTAATTGCATAGGAGTTCCAAATATGGTAACAACTCTTTCCACAAATTACTGAGCAACTGTTATAGCTTTTTGATTTCTCATTGGTATATCATCCACCCACTTTGTAAAATAATCTGCAACTACAAGTAAGTACATACAGACCATGCGAAATATTACTTTTTTTCACAGGACATTCGGTCTGGTGAACTCTGAATATTTACCAGACCGAATCAACTTTCACAGGACATTTCGGTCTGATAAACTTTAAGAAATTACAGGACATTCAGTCTGCGGAAGATATGCATTATATGCTTTACAATTCTAGAGTAGATGATAAAATTGCTTCTTTGTAGAAGAATTAACACACCTACATTGTATGACAAAATGTCTGGAATTGTTGTCAACAAAATACAAAATATCAACAGTCATTTCATCATAACTTTTATTTGATCTCTTAAACAATCTCTTAATTATGACAAAGGATCCAAAAGACACACATGATCGTTGCAAAACTATTAACAACTTCTTGAAAACATCATGATATTTTCAAAGTTCTCCTCTTCGCCTTGATAGTCTTCAGAATAGTCAAAATCATCTGCATCTTTTCCAAAGATTAAATCAAGTCTCATGAGTTGTTCTTCCTCACTTATGATGCTGTCCTCTTCCCTAGACCATTCACCATCAATCTGTCTCTCAACATCACCCTCAATCTCTGTAGTATCACCCTCAATCTTTCTCTCAACATCACTCTCAATCTCTGTATCACCCTCAATCTCTGTATCACCCTCAATCTTTCTCTCAACATCACCCTCAATCTCTGTCTCGCCCTCAATCTTTCTCTCAACATCACCCTCAATCTCTGTCTCGCCCTCAATCTTTCTCTCAACATCACCCTCAATCTTTGTCTCACCCTCATTCTTTCCCTCAATCTCATCCTCATTCTTTCCCTCAATCTGAGTTTCACCCTCTTTTATTCCCTCAATCTCTTCAGTCTCTAAATCATCTTCTCTCTCAATCTGGGCCCCATCCTGTAGGTGAGTAGGATTACCAATCTACCAATTAAAATAAAAACAAATTAAATTCTTCCCATAAACAAACAATTTAACATAATACCAAAACTCAAGTGCAATTGTTTAAATGATTACCTCATCAATGTTGTTGTGGGCTGTACCAGCTGCATTGGTTACATTTTCCAGGTCTGCAAAAAAGTAATTGATCAAATTGAATTTTATAACATTATTAAGGAGTTATATTTATAACAATGAAATGTTTGAATAATCATCTTTTAAGATTTTGTTATTTGTTGTTCTACTATCGTTTGAGGCAAATTAATTATATAACAAGATTTTGGTTGGTTTTAAATATCATTAAAGTAATTACCAGTCTGTTTCTCTCTTTTACCAGTAGATCTTCGGTAGTGTGGCCTCCTTGGCATCAAAGATGAGAGCTACAAAATTAGACATAGGATTTCAAGCACATCAGTCAGAATTGAAGATCATCTAGATCTACTGAAATAATTCATTTGTAACTAACCAGAAAAGGCAACAATTTGAAAAGTATTTAAAGCATTGGCAAAACAAACTCACAAGCCAGTCATCAATGGAATCCTTAGGATTAAATTCTGGGATGCACGGACTCTGGAGTTTGACCAGCAGAAGGTTGTTCAATGTTTCATTGGACATGCTTATCCGTCTGCTTGTCTTGATCAGCTTCATTTGTGAAAATGTTGTTTCACAGCTGACACTCGTTGGTGGAAGACAATGCAGCAGCTCTATTACCAAGGCCATGTGTGGAAAATCCTGTAGGTCCTGCACATTATTCCATTTCAAAGCCTTCAAATCTGCACCGTGCCTGCAAAATGATAGTCAGAAAGTCAGATATGGATAATTTGAACAGATGATATCAAATATATATAGATATATAACAGCATTTGAACAATACTTTAAGACTTTAAAAGGTGTCAATAGACATGCTTTACCTTGCATACAGAACTCTTTTCAACAACTTGAACTCTTCTAGGGCAACATCAGTATCAAAACTTGGGTTGACATGATGGAATGTGTTTCGGTAGTTGGAAGTCACTGCCACAATAGCATCAGCTCCAAAGTCTACAATTTATGAATGTTGTACTTAAAAGTCTTGATATTGACATGAATGATCATGAAGTTCTCAGAAAAAAGACCAACGAAATATAGTAAATGTTGAATTTTCTAGTTTCCATTCACTTTTGGTAATTTATTCCATTTAAACCACATATGGAAAGAATGACTTGTTTACAAAAGTTATCTGTTTCTACAGAATAAGATATACATTTGCATTTCACTAAATATTATTAAATGTGTTCTTAAATGTTTTGACCAAAAACTATAACAATTGAATAAATTAAGTAAAATTGTTATTACTGTGTTGAGGTTTAATAAATGAAAATACACTAAACATTCAATAAAATTGAAAGTACAAACAGTATTCAGACACAGCCATTTTATGGAAAAAAATGAAACTAACTAGAAACAAAAAAAAATAATTGTTAGTAACTGAAATTTTAACAATGGTATGAACTGTAACAGTTTTCAACATATGGATTGAAACCTTTGACATCATGACTATCTTTCTGTGGCCATTTATCAAAATGGAGAATCCTGGTGGCATTGTCGAGAATGGCCTGTGAGGTTGGACGACTAAACCTGTCCTCTATAGCCTTGATGAGGCCATCTATTATCGTTTCTTTGTAAGGCATTGATGGAGTCTGTCCTTTAAGTTTTATACCCTGGTACATACCTGTTGTAAGCACCTCCGATACCTCATCAAACTGATCTGTGTCTCTAAAATGTTAGTATATATACATGTTCAGGGAAATATTGACTTACTTTGAAATTCAGTTGAATATTATCATATCATTGTATTTTTACTATTACATATTAAAGTAGATTATTTAAATCATTAATTTATCATCATACCTTGATCTAAGATCTTTTAATAGATTTACAGTAGCCTCTACCCACACACAGGTGTCTCCAACAGTTGTAGCAGGAGCCTGGAGCTTAAGTGAAAGCATCATCAATGGTTTCAAGATTTCCTGGAAACGATAAACTTATACTTTTATCTACTTAACTAGGCTAGCTACATATGTTAGGTTTAAAAATTAACAGTACACTCGTCAATGCCTACATGTTTTAAATTAAACAATAAAACATGCCTATCGCGTACACTATTATAATTACAAGACAGTGTTCATTAACAATTATAATGGCATCATACATGTAAAACACATACTAATAATTGACTTCTACACTCACCTTAAGGAAGAGGATGAAGCAAAGGACATTCATGTTGATCATGATCTTCAAGAGACCTTCTGCCTTGGCTTTCTCGTGGCTTTGAGTAGAGAGGTGTGCCTCATATGCCCTGAAAGTTCTTAGAAATGCATCTATCCCTCTAGAAAGATGAGCCATCCAGCGTGTCCCCGTCACCTTTGTTGGCATAACTCCTTTAATATGCAGACACGAGATTGCATTCCGCAGACCACTTTTGTTTTTGTATTGTTTTGTGTAGTGGTAGTAGATACCAATCAGTAGTGTCATAACTTTATCATAAAGGTTTTGTTTCTTCATCACGTCTCGGAATGACAATTCAAGTCTATGTGCAAAGCAGTGAATGTTGATCATCTCTGGATTGATGTCTTGACGAAGGAGTTGTGCTAACCCTGATTTGTGACCTGTCATATTAGAAGCCCCATCCGAACCGAGCGCAACAAGTTTGGCTGAAAAACAAAAAACTTAAACTTAACTTTTACAGTCCTCACTATCCTGCATCTTTGTTATTTTTATCGACATCTGAAGTATTTAGAATATAAACACCGCCACATCAAATCCATCACTCTCATCAGTTTAATATAATGGTTTTAATATGACACTTA
Organism: Pecten maximus; assembly: GCF_902652985.1. Taxonomy (NCBI): domain Eukaryota; kingdom Metazoa; phylum Mollusca; class Bivalvia; order Pectinida; family Pectinidae; genus Pecten; species Pecten maximus. Next base: position 18,751,050 of record NC_047027.1, read on the forward strand.
CCTTTATCAATGTCATGTGAGTCAAGCATATTGATGACAAACTCTTTCAGATCTTTGGAGCATGTAGATACTGGTGATCCTATTCCAAGGAAACGATCGACCACTTCCTGACCTATACAGCAACGAATATATATTGCTTCTTGCTCATCTCCAGAAATATCAGTTGAACCATCCATCATTATTGAAAAGAAACTAGCATTTTTCACTAAGGTTGTAGTAGTTTTCTTCTCAATATTGGCTATGGATCTTGCAAATGTCAATGCAGCCTTTGCGTTTCTGTAGGTTGTGCCTATATCAAGCCCTTTGGCTTGATCCAAATCACAATGCCACACAAAGTCTTATAAGGGTTTATTCTGTTTCAAAACAGCATGAGCGTTTCTGAACAAATGTGTCATTTGGTTTCTTTGCGCCTTTTTCAACGATAATAATGCTGCCGCAGCTGGTGTTGATTGTACTAAATGTTGAGACGTTTGTTTTAGTTTCTGGTCATTCTGAAGTTCTACAGCTTTTTTGTGCGCTGAACTGCTTTCGTGGTCAACAACTGCAGATATTCTAGCATTCTTACATCCATGGATAAAAGTGTTCTTACCTCTCATGCTACTCGATGTACTCGTGTACTGCTCGATGCATGTTTTAAAGGTCATACTGTTATTGGCAAAGTCAAGGACAAGCCACGGTCTGCCGTCTTGCCACTTCCCGTTCACATTACGAGATGGCCGGTTTTCCTCGTATTTTTTACTACTGGCATGCTTTTTTGCCAATCGCTCCGGCGTTGACGCTCTGCGTTTCAAAGTCTTGCCGGGCATTGCCCCATCCACATATCGAAGCATGGCGGCGGCCATTTAATTAAAGCATGTTCGCGACAAACGTATTCGGGACCATGATCAGGGGATAGTCTAAAAGCCGGACAATCGGTCCGGAACTGTACAGTTCGGTTCCGGACCGGCGGCAAATTAACCAGACATTGTCCGACGGACCGACATATTTCGCATGGTCTGTACATATTTCCCTTGTTGGTTAAAGGCAAAGGTCCTAATACATCTAGTGCCCATCTTTCCATGGGTCCCCCAACTTGGTAAGTCTGCATTGGTGCTTTAGCATGTTTGTTAGGAGCTTTCCTTGCTCCACATTGATCACAAGTAGCACACCAGTGTTTTACATCCTTGGACATATTATTCGAAAAATATCGCTCCCTTATCTTGGAGAGTGTTTTCTTAATTCCCAAATGTCCTCCAGATACTCCATTATGTAATTGTGTCAAAACATATGATTTAAGATCATTAAGTATGACTATCTGTAAGATTGGTTGTCTCCCCTGATTTGATTCCCATCTGTGACAAAGTACATCTTCAACCATTTCCAATGAGTCTATTCGCATCCAGTAATATTTGAAGATATCATTTTGAGGTGCAATATCAGGCCAAGCTGGTTTATTTCCAGTTTTTACCCATCTAATGACAAGTTTCAATACTGTATCTTGTTCCTGCATTTCTTGCATATATTTGGAAGTAAAAATGTTTTTCTCATCTTGATTTCCAGTTGTCTCCCCTGAACTGCCTTGAGCTTGTTGAGTTTTGTCCACCACACTGGTAACTGATGAAGTCTCTGACTTTGCATCCTTATCTGAACCCTGTGACCTGGTGGTTACACGTAAGCATGAGGTATCAGGTAACTGATTGATTGTGGAGTCAAATTTATCTGAACACAATATATTTTGATATTTCTCTGCCCTAGTGCATGCAGTGTTTGCATTCCTGTTTCATACAAGGTCTGCGAGACAAAGCATCTGCATTTCCATGCGCTCTTCCAGCCCTGTGTTCTATTTTGAATTGATATGTGGAAAGAAATTTAAACCACCTGGCAATTTGTCCTTCTGGATTCTTAAAGTTAAGTAGCCACGTTAATGCTCCATGATCAGTTCTTACTTTGAAGAACTGTCCATACAGGTAATGATGAAAATGTTTAATGGAACTAACTATAGCAAGTAACTCTTTCCGAGTTACACAGTACTTTCTTTCTGGTTTACTAAATGCTTTACTATAATAACAAATGACCTTTTCTTCTCCTTCTTGTATCTGTGACAGCACTGCACCTAGCCCTTCATTGGAAGCATCCGTATCCAAGATGTAGAGTCCATCAACCTTTGGATAAGCCAGGATCGGGGCACTTGTGAGTGCTCTCTTCAACAGGTCGAAAGCTTCCTCACAGTCTCCATCCCAAACAAATTTCTGGTACAGTTCGGTGAGTTTATGTAAGGGACGAGCTAGATCTGCAAATTTGTACACAAACCGCCAATAATAAGAACAAAGTCCTAAGAACATCCTCACTTCCTTTACGTAAGAAGGTATTGGCCAGTTTGGGTTTTTCCAGGATCGATTGCCACTCCTTTGTTACTGACCACATGTCCAAGAAATGATACTTCCTGCTGGAAAAGATGACATTTCTTTGGGCTCATTTTCAAGTTAGCTTCTCTCAATCTCTGAAATACTGTTCTAAGATTTTCCAAATGTTCCGGAAAACTCTTTGAGAACACAATAATATCATCTAGATATACCATACAAATTTCAAAGTCAAATTTTTTAACACTTTCTCCATAAGCCTTTCAAAAACAGCAGGAGCATTTGCTAGCCCAAATGGGAGACAGACAAATTGCCATAATCCTCCACCTTGCACCGAAAAAGCTGTCTTAGGTCTATCTTCTGGAGCTACTGGCACTTGCCAATACCCACTTTTCAAATCCTGAGTGGAATACCACTTTGATCCTGACAGTGCATCTATTGTGCTATAAATCCGAGGTAAGGGATGGCTATCCTTTACAGTGACATCATTTAACTTCCTGTAGTCTATGCAGAGTCTTAGACTATTATCTCGTTTTCTAACTAACGCACCACTGGAGGAGGAAACCCCTGCAGGTAGGGCGTAAGAATTGTACCTGCTGCCCCCATTGCATGATATCGTAAGAGGCGACTAAATTTGGGATCTTATCTTTTCTCTTCTTTCTCAACAACTTTCTTCTTCCTAACGTCTCCCTTGACACTGACTCACTTTTGGCCTGTAGTTGAGCGTTCGCCCCTGTGAGGGAGGCTTTGGGTTCTGTCCCCTGGCCGGGACATACCACAGTCTTTAAACAAGAGGCCCATGGGCCTTAACGGTCATCTGACAAACACTTACACTTACAGCAGGGACACACCCCTCGATCCAGCATTATTACCATAAATTATTTAATGCAGCCAGTTGTGTTTTAGATCAAATTTGGTTTTTATCCATTTAGCTTGTCTTGGAAGACCAGCATCTTAAAGCAAAATTTTAGCCAAGTTCCCAATTTTGGGGCATGCCCCTCTGTCCCAATGGGTCAGACAAGACTCATTTATATTAATTAGGATTGCCTTTCCCCAATGATGTTTCATACTAAAAATATGGTTGTAATCAATTAAGGCATTATATAAAATATAACCACCCTTCCCAAAGGATGTTTCACGCCATATTTCGTATTAATCACCCAAGGGTTAGAGAGAAGTAGGATTTATAGCAAAAATTCACCAAAGTTCCCCTTTTGGGGCCCCGCCCCTCTGGCCCTAGGGGTCAGACCAGCCTCATTTATATAAAATATGATTGTCCTCCTCCAATGATGTTTCACACCAAATTTGGTAATAATTCACTATGGGGGTTACATTATAGGAGGCGTAGTATTTTAAAGCAAAATTTCATCAAAGTTCCCCTTTTGGGGCCCCGCCCCTCTGGCCCCAGGGGCCACACTAGCCTCATTTATATAAAATATGATCGCCCTCGCCGAATGAATCCAGCAAAGGGTTAAGGAGGAGTAGGATTTTATAGCAAAATTTCATCAAAGTTCCCCTTTGGGGCCCCGCCCCTCTGGCCCCAGGGGCCACACCAGCCTCATTTATATAAAATATGACCACCCTCCCCAAATAATGTTTCACACCATATCTGGTTGAAATCCACCAAAGGGTTAATGACGAGTAGGACTTTATAGCAAAATTTCATCAAAGTTCCTTTTTTGGGGCCCCGCCCCTCTGGTCCCAGGGCTCACACCAGCCTCATTTATATAAAATATGACCACCCTCCCCCAATGATGTTTCACACCAAATTTAGTTGTAATCCACCCTAGGGTAAAGGAGGAGTAGGATTTTATAGCAAATATCCACCAAAGTTCCCTATTTGGGGCCTGGCCCCAGGGGTCAGACCAGCCTCGTTTATATAAAATATGATTCTTCTCCTCCAACGATGTTCCACACCAAATTTTGTAATAATCTACTTTTTGGTTTTGGAGTAGTATTTTAAAGCAAAATTTCATCAAAGTTCCCCTTTTGGGGCCCCGCACCTCTGGCCCCAGGGGTCACACTAGCCTCATTTATATAAAATATGACCGCCCTCCCCAAATGATGTTTCACAACATATCTGGTTGAAATCCACTTAAGGGTTAAGGACGAGTAGGATTTTATAGCAAAATTTCATCAAAGTTCCCCTTTTGGGGCCCAGCCCCTCAGGCCCCAGGGGTCACACCAACCTCATTTATATAAAATATGACTGCCCTCCCCCAATGATGTTTCACACCAAATTTAGTTGTAATCCATCCAAGGGTAAAGGAGGAGTAGGATTTTATAGCAAATATTCACCTAAGTTCCCTTTTTGGGGCCCCGCCCCTCTGGCCCCAGGGGTCAGACCAGCCTCATTTATATAAAATATGATTGCCCTCCCCTGATGATGCTTCAAACCAAATTTGGAAGTAATCCACCCAAGCGTTAAGGAGGAGTAGCGTTTTGAAAGAAAAAGTTTACGGACGGCGCATGGCGGACGACGACGGACGAAGCACGATGGCTATAGGTCATCCTGACCCTTTGGGTCAGATGACCTAAAAATGGTAGTTGCTGCTCCTGCTTAGCGCTCAGCATACAAGGAGTGGGACGACTGGTTCGCCCGTTGTCAGTATAATGTGACCGGGTGGGGTGTGCTGCTGGGTGTCTTCGGCAGTATGCTTCAGTGAGGTAGCACTATAAATCGGCAAAAGTTCCGGCCTATCACAAGGAGACTTAACACGAACATACCGCAGCCTCCCAAAACACACATACGCACTCAACAACACGCTCACCTGTAACATTAATAGATTAAAGGTTATAACTTTCATATTACAAGTGAAAAAGTTGTGCAAATAAATATTGATATATAAAGTTATGTATATAATATATATATATAACACAGTAACACAATTGCCGAAGGAAGACAACTTTATGAGTCATGCCCTGAACGGGCCGCGAACTCATGATATACGGCACCCAATCGCCTAGCCAGAAATACACGCAGCGTATACCACTGCGCCACATCGTCGTTCTTAAAAAATCAATGGCATAGTGATAGTCGGCCCGACATCTTGGCACGATTGTTATTGGATTAAGAAGATTTTTTAAGTTGAAAATACTTTTAAAACATTTAACAGGAGTGCAATATTGAAATATATCATCTCCAAAGCATTTTTTAAAACAACTTATTTTCAAAGTGAACTTCAACATTATCATACTTAAACATGTCAATATATCAGTTCTAGAATTTAAGTCAGGGAAAATACTATTATATCTACATGTCCTCATACAAAGTATCAATGCAGATTTGGAAATGTGGAATACAACTGATAATTATGAACTGACATCATACAAATTAATCATTTTCTCACAGTGTACTATTAGATAAAAACTGAATGTATATTTCCAGATGTAGATGCATGTGGATTATGAAAGTATTAGCAAGAGTTTCCATTTGTACTGTACAGTTGTATTGTTTGATGTGTTGTAACCGGTATTTTATGTTTAAAATGAAGAAAATCAAATAAAAACAATAATTTGGCTTAACACGTAGGTATTTCTACTTTTCTCTTGCGCTATGAAGAAAAACATAGCAAATATCCTGTGTTGTCAATTCTGTCTCAATGTCCTCCATCAGGCACAAGGTGACATCAGTGACCTCTTCAATAGCTGATCATTCCGCCTCGGTTTCAATTTCGGGAAGGACGCTTCCAGTCTCTGCATCGAAAGATGGTCGCATGTCACCTCTACCTGACTGTGCCAGCACTGCCACTCTATCATCTGAAGTATAAAGAAGTAAATGGATGCATTGAAATTTATGCTTTAATAACTGAACATGATGCTCATGAGACTAAAGTAGTCATTGGACTACAAGACTTATTGCAAAAAAAGGATAGCATTTACACTCACACCACTTTCAGCAAAAAACACAATGATAATGTATTTTCCAATATGGTAGTTTTGGTCAGCAGTGGATAATTTTTGACATAAGTATCTGCTGTTTAAATATGTGAACCCTTTTCTTTATCATTAAGGTTCCTTACTGATTGAAGAAAGATGGCTTAAGATCATTCTGATGACCTAATTATTCATAAAGTTTAAAAGATAGATTGATTAATTACATTTAAATGTTTGATGACATATTTTATACCCTGCAGGTAGGGCGTAAGAATTGTACCTGCTGCCCCCATTGCATGATCGTAAGAGGCGACTAAATTTGGGATCTTATCTTTTCTATTCTTTCTTAAACATTCTTTTTCCTAACGTCTCACCCTTGACACTGCCTCACGTTTGGCCTTTAGTTGAGCGTTCGCCTCTGTGAGGAAGGCTTTTGGTTCTGTCCCCTAGCCGAGACATACCAGAGTCTTAAAAAATGGTGGTTGTTACTCCTGCTTAGCGCTCAGCATATTTGGAGTGGAACGACTGGTTTGCCCGTTGTCAGTATAATGTGACCGGGTGGGGTGTGCTGCTGGGTGTCTTCGGCAGTATGCTTCAGTGAGGTAGCACTTATGCATATCGTATTTTTTTTTTTTTTTTTTTAGTAATTATTTCATCACATCAGATTTATTAACATATTCCATCAAGTTGCCCAATAATATGATATGTTTTATCATAGATGTGGTATTATCATGGTGAATGTTTTGCAATAAGATGCAGTTTAATGGTATGTAATCTTACTTTTAACATTCTGTGCTCTAGTTTTGAATAAAAAAAGTAATACAAATAATAAAACAGTGACGTCACTTTGCTTCGATCCATATCATGATTTATGGAGCTAATATAAGCAATAAGCAATATTAACTTGGACCTCCAGCCTCTACAATTGATCGATGCAGCAAAAATGAATTACCTGTAGGCTTGCCTGGGGGAACATATTCTGGTAGCAGGTATTTTCTCAGAATTGATGTTTGACATCAATCTTATGTCATAAATTCTGGTCAATGAGGTATTTTCAATCGAAACTGCCTCTCTTGTCCTGTTCATATTCCATTGGCTACACCTTTCGACCATGTACATCTGTGTGTGAACAGCATTGACCCTCCAATCTACAAATGAAATTACAGACTGTAAATAATGTGACAAAATATTTACCAAAGCTGTCATTAATATATCTTAACCAGCCTTTTATCATAAAAGATTTCCTTAAATAGTGTTCCAAGCCATGTGGAAAAAATGAACTTTTCAAAATCGTCACTTGTAAGACAACTTCCTCCATTAACAGATAACTGCAATTACAGTTAAATAATGGCTATGGTATTTGAGCGTTCGCCGCTGTGAGGAAGTTTCTGTCCCCTGGCCGAGACATACCAGAGTCTTTAAAAATATTAGTTGCTACTCCTGCTTAGCGCTCAGCATATTTGGAGTGGAACGACTGGTTCGCTCGTTGTCAGTATAATGTGACCGGATGGGGTGTCCTGCTGGGTGTCTCGGCAAAAGTTCCGGTCTACCACAAGGAGACTTAACACGAACATACCGCAGCCTCCCAAAACACACATACGCACTCACCACACGCATGCATGTCGCACGCACGGGATGCCGTCCTTAAATGACCTTAGCTGTTAATAGGACGTTAAACAAAATAAACCAAACCAAACCAAATTCATGTTAATAAAAATCATTGTTAAATAAAATATAACGAATTTCAAAACTATCTGACAAATATTTAGGACGTTAAACAAATAAAACCAAAGCAACTTTCAATAAAATATTGGTTCACGAGGCGGTTTTTTTTCATTGATGTGTTCCACCAATTTCTACCTGGACAATATGGTAGGTATGTAAACATATTGTATGCTAATTTTCTTACATATTGTATATTATGAAAATATAACGTTTAGGTGGCGCCATCGGCACATTAGCTGTAGGTATGATATACCAAGTCGTCGTGGCCGAGTGGTTAAGGCGATAGACTAGAAATCTATTGGGGTCTCCCCGCGCAGGTTCGAATCCTGCCGACGACGGACGATTATTTTTTTCATTTTCGTTCTTCCATCCCACAAACCCATTTTATGTTATAATGTAATCAATTTCAGCTGTTGTTAGGGATGCCGCCCTCAAACTACTAAAACGCAAGGTTAAATTTAGACAGTTTATGAATTTTAGGAGTGATTTTTCCTTTTTGTCATTACAGTTAGTTACATAAATCATTGTAAATAGCGTGTTTTGTAAGAGATATAAGACATATCCCATTCCTGATCGGGGAAAGTTATCGTCAGCAGTGCAAATGCGTTACTATTTCTATGAACGTTGTAGTGGTGGGTTCTGGCTAAAAGACTTTTGGCTTTTCTATCCAACAAAACTTGCTCAAAAACACCAGTGCTATGTTAGGATGTCAAGGTTATCACTAACCAAACTACCTTGCGAAATATTCATCATATTGTGAATGCTGCCAGTGGATTAGGGTCTGACCTTCATGATATCGAAGATTTATCTAAACCACGGTAGCATCCTTGATTACAATCTAATTAAAATCTAGATGTTCATTCTCACCACGTTTCATGTAACGTAGTGAGAATGACCATCTTGACGAATCCGGCCTATCACAAGTAGACTTAACACCAACATACCGCAGCCTCCCAAAACACACATACGCACTCACCACACGCATACATGTCGCACGCACGGGAGGCCGTCCTTAAATGACCTTAGCTGTTAATAGGACGTTAAACAAAATAAACCAAACCAAACCAATCTTGACGAATCTCAACTTAAGTGTCAGCTTGATCATAGAAAACTAGTTCGGATATTGGCGGTAAAAAATGCGATTCTTGCGAGGGGAGAATGAAATATTTGTGAAAGTAAACGGATATTCCTCACAAGTTGCAAAATTTCTGACTAATTCGTACATTAAAAGAACTCTTATTAATGATTATCTTGCTAGCATCGGTTTGTTTATGTTTTACGGCCCATCGACAACTAGGGTCATTTAGGGCCAAACAATATACTATCGGTTTTTTTTGGGTTTTTTTAACGTTAAAATCGGATAAAATTTGTCATTTTTAAAAGCATTCGTATTGTATATTTAGATCATTATGATAAAAAAGTTTGTTAAAAATGGTTAAAATATATATATGTACGAATTGATTATGTTAACTTTGTGATATAAATAGAACGTCAAAGAGAGTAACGTAAAAGACATCAAAGTCTATAGAATAGATCGATTTCTTTCAAGTAGCTAAATATTGTTTTCAAATCCACGGAACTGAAAAGGGTATTCATATCCGGGACTCGAAAGTATTTATCACGAATCAATCTAATTAAAATTTAGATGGTCATTCTCACTACGTTACATGAACATCGAACAACATCCCCTCAGGGGTCACGTCAGGGTGACCTTTTGGATTAGCCAATCAAATGACTACTTCCAGAATCTTGGAAGTGAATTTTATATGTCCGTATTAGCATGACTAGAGTGCATAGCTTGTATAATCTGTCGATTTGTTTCGAGTCATTTCGTCCCATAAAGTATATAGCTAAATACTGTGCCGAAATGGTTTGCTGCAGATGCATGCTGTGACGAAATGTTTTGCTTCGATGACATCGACAAAATGCCAATTCGCCCTGAAAGTGAAATACACACATCTCAGAGGTCATCAGGACGTGACCCCTGATGGGATGTTGTTACATGTTCATGTAACGTAGTGATAATGACCATCTAGATTTTAATTAGATTGATCACGAATGTACTTGAAATAGGAACATTCTATTAACAAGAAATATCTTTAAAAAAGATAAACGGCATAGTTTTAATGCTGGTGGTTATAATGTAAAACTACTGGTGAAATAAATTAACGAACTACGATGTAATTAATAAATGCGCAGTTTCAGCACGGATAACAAAATTATATCAGTTTGAATCATTTTTGGTGATAATAAGACTACAAATGTGTCATTTGAATAGATGCATCCGCTTTTTCAGCTTGCATTCAATTTAAAAGGGACATCACGGTAAAAACGTTGCAATTTTCACTGAATGTACGCGTTTTGTTCCTTTCCAGTTATGTTTCTGTGCTGTTCGAATGTTCACAGTCAATCCCTATATCCAGCTTGACCACTCGATTCAGTTGGGAATCCCCCTCTAAATTTAGCGCGGAAATTATTTTTAGATCATTACGTGACTGTTTTGAAATCGTGGCAACACAAACACACGATAGTTTACAAGGCGATATCTATATTCCATCTGGGTTAGTTGGATAACGATATTATACACAGTGGTTTAAATGTTAAATAACACGTTCTGTAAATATTACGGCACACATATTTATGTGTAAACACTGTTCATATAGTATAGTGACAGTAGCGATGTACCGGTACAGACTGTATTTGTGTAAATATTACCGAGATTATCATGACCTACTATCAAACAATCAAGCAGAATACGAGCGGCGTCCGTATTACTGCTGTTTTCATGTTTGAACTGTTACAATCTATTGTACTGCTTCCCAAGTTTAATTCTAGGATTGTGTTTGACCCATTTTCCTATTATTCTCTTCATTGCGGAAGCTGTTATAGTTTTCAACCGCAGTCGATTCACATTGGAAGCCATTTTTGTTTCCGTATAAGCCTATGTCACAACATTTGCATATTCAGCATTTTGCATTGACCGCTAGATTGACCAATCACATACTTCATCTGGACCAGAACGCCACCTGTCGCGTCATATCCGGGGCCAAAACCAAATTAGACGGCTATGCCGAAAAAATGCTCCACTGTGAATTGAGCATCACATGCATAACACATCGGTGGATCCTCTCGTTTCAAAAGGAACGAATGAGTAGGATATGTGTGCCCGGTACGGAGCCGAGAGAGGACTATTTCCTCTCTACGATCCTTCCGACTTGGTGTTGATGTTTTAAGTTTCGGTTGTACTTTAAAAAGTTTGTTGCTCGTCTCGAGAGACCAGCGTTGCTGCCATTTACTCTGAATGGCAGAACTAATTACAGGTTTGAAATCTGTATATGGTATTTTGATATTTGTTTGTTGCAGATTCAGAGCATGTTTTGCTTGGCGGTCAACAATTTCGTTGCCTTTAATTCCGACATGGCTCGGAATCCAAAGTAATGTTATTTTGCATTTTTTTAAGATACGAGATATTCGTAAAATAAGGTTTTGTATGAGTATATTCTTTGGATCTCGTAAGTGTAAATTCTGAAGGACAGATAGAGAGTCGGAACAAATGATTGCCTTTCTAATGCGTTGTTCATCGATATGGTCGAGGGCCAAATCGATGGCACATGCTTCCGCAGAGAAAATAGAGTCACCGTCTGGTAGGCGGATTGAAGAGCAATGGCGATCGGTGTAGCATGCTGCGGAGACCTTTTCTCCATCTTTTGAACCATCAGTGTAGATCTGAACGTGATCGGGAAAATCTTTAATGCACTCCCGAAAGGAGGATTTTTGTTCCCCGGTTAAATCATATTGAGTGACAACGACGAATAAGGATGACCTACAGTCATCGTGTTTCGTGCGTCGTCCGTAAACTTTTCACATTTCAAGCTTCTTCTCAAGTTCTACCTCTTAGATTCAACTATAACTTACCTGTAATGATCCTGAGATCTCACCAAGTGCTGTTATTTACTCGGGTCAGTCCGAAATCCAAGATTACCGCCATGACCACCATCTTGATAAACAAATTTTAAAATTCTTCTCCAGTTCCACTTGTACCACTGAGCTGAACATTGTCAGGTATTTTAAGGAAGGGGAGCCAACACCGTGTTGTTACTTCTGTTTTGCCTCTTAAAAACCAACTTTGACATGACAGCCATGGCGGTCATTTTGTAACATGATTGCGCAGTCATGGTTTTCTTGAACAACACCTATTTTAAACTTCTCAAGTTCCACTTGTAGGATCCAGCTCAACCTTGGCTGCAATGATCCTTAGATGATCAAGTGTTGTTACGAAGCCTCCCAAAACACACATACGCGCTCGCCACACGCATGCATGTCGCACGCATGGGAGGCCGTCCTTAAATGACCTTAGCTGTTAAAAGGACGTTAAACAAAATAAACCAAACCCTGCAGGTAGGGCGTAAGAATTGTACCTGCTGCCCCCATTGCATGATCGTAGGAGGCGACTAAATTTGGGAGCTTATGTTTTCTCTTCTTTCTGAACAACTTTCTCCTACTTGGGTAAAGTCCGGTATATTCGGACAAAATTGTCCTTCTAATCTCGCCGCCGCTATTATACTACCACGGTAGCAAAGTGTCGTCGTATGGTAGCTTTTGTTCGAAAGAAGCGAATACAAAGTAACCAACAAAGTTTCCGGAAAACATTTACGTCAACTGTATATTATAATACTAAATTTAGCACGGGTAGAAAGCCGGCAAGTTCGGACAGTCAATTTTTTTTTTTTTTTTTTAATTTGTAGGTCTTGGTAAATGATCTTTGATATTCAATTATTTGATTTCTCTAGTCTGCAAAGTAGGGTAATAAATATAAGATTATAATAATTATCATTTCAAATATATTTCTTTTCCCAATCAATCATTTTTACAACGTTAAACAAAGGTAATAGTGATACTACAGTAAACACTGTGTAGTAATATATTTTATAGGGTAAAGTCCGGTATAATGACGATGTACACACCATAGCAATAAATAGATACTACGATCACTGTGTAGAGAACGTAAGTAATGTATATAGTAAATTGTATAAATTCCTTGCCTGTTGTACAATTAAGAATTTATCTAATGCAATCCATTACATATTTTAAGTAAACTTAGATGATATTCTACTCCTCACAAATGTAAGTTATTTAAGCTGCTTTGATCGTGCAATACTGTAGGTAGTGTGTTGTGTGAGGGGGTAATGCTAGGATAGTTATGTTTTCCTGCTCTGCCAACTTAAGGAGACCAAGTGTTTCATGTGAGCCGTGCCCGTCTAATAGCAATAGCTGTGGACGTTCCTCTGGCCACAGTGCTTTAAAAAAAACATTCCGAAACCATTCTTCGATAGCTCTTCGTTCATCCATGCGCGTTCGTGAAATGTCCACACGGAATCTTTTGGTGAAGCGGACTTGTCATACCCGAACAACGACTTTCTTGTTTTCCCTTTCACAATCAACATTGGATCTGTCATTGCTTGTCCGACCAACAACAGAACGGGTCCGGCGACGGGCGATGACGTTTACTGGGTTATGCTCCAAATGTTTACCCGTCTCGTCACAATTCCAGATTTTTTCCGGGGCATAGGTAAGGTTCAGACTGGAAATGATATACCCAAGGTCCTTAAAATAGCGTTCAACAACTGTTGAGGTTAGCATTCGTGCACGGACTGTATTTCAAGTTTTCTCAAACCTATTTCAGGATGTCGCCCCTTGAGTCCATACCACCAGTGTTTCGAAGGGGTTACGTTGCGAAATCCAGAAATGTTCGCACGTTTGCATAAAATTCCAGCTCTTGTCAGCAGTTGTTGTCTGGATAAACCAAACCCCTTTTCTGCATTTCAGTAACATTCTTAAGTATATGATTTTTTTAGTGACCGAGTCTAATACTGGTTACCGTCCAGGTTTAGTGTTCAGGTCGAATCGCCCTGAAACTCGATCATATAGCGTGGAGTTTGGCAGTCCGTTGACGTTCAGCTGCTAATCTTACGGACATCTCCCCAGCTTTAACTGCCTGGACGGCTTCTTCCATATGTTCATATTTATGTTGAACATATTTGCCCTTGTTATTGGCTACGTACTTCTTGGGCATTCTGCAAAATTAAAACAAAAATAATTACAAAGTATAAAGTTTCCGAATATTCCGGCCACTTGAAATTACTTGTCCGGGAAATTCGGACACTTTAAATCACATATTTATTTAAATAATTCATATTAATTACATGAAAATCTCTACGTAATTCTTGGCTAAGAACTTTAATTAACCTAAATAAAATGATTACTTGTATAATTAACTTTGTATTACTTACATATCAGCGTTTGCGTCCGATGACCTTACCAGAGTCTTTAAAAATGGTAGTTGCTACTCGTGCTTAGCTCTCAGCATACTTGGAGTGGGACGACTGGTTCGCCCGTTGTCAAGTGTTAAGTGTTAAGAGTGGTTAAGGTGTCCCGACACTTTAACACTAGCCCTCCACCACTGGGTTGCGAGTTCAAAACCTACGTGGGGCAGTTGCCAGGTACTGACCGTAGGCCGGTGGTTTTTCTCCGAGTACTCCGGCTTTCCTCCACCTCCAAAACCTGGCACGTCCTTAAATGACCCTGGCTGTTAATAGGACATTAAACAAAAACAAACCAAAAATCGCCCGTTGTCAGTATAATGTGACCGGGTGAGGTGTGCTGCTGGGTGTCTTCGGCAGTATGCTTCAGTGAGGTAGCACTATAAATCGGCAAAAGTTCCGGCCTATCACAAGGAGACTTAACACGAACATACCGCAGCCTCCCAAAACACACATACGCACTCGCCACACGCATGCATGTCGCACGCACGGGAGGCCGTCCTTAAATGACCTTAGCTTTTAATAGGACGTTAAACAAAATAAACCAAACCAAACCGATGACCTTTGAAGTTCAAATGTTCGCGGCATACAGTCTTTTCAGCAAAGCACGCAAAATATCCGGAAATTGATACGTTTTTAATCGTTATACATTACCTCAGACCGGAAGTATCAAGAAAAACATCGCCGACAAAGACGGAAGAAAGGCAGGAGACAATGATAGTTTATAAATAGAATATAGACACACCTGTATTTGATATTTTATTAATTATTGTCCGAATTTACCGGCTGTCCGAATATACCGGACTTTACCCTAATGTCTCCCTTGACAATGCCTCACTTTTGGCCTTTAGTTGAGCGTTCGCGGCTGTGAGGAAGGCTTTGTGTTCTGTCCCCTAGCCGACACATAACAGTCTTTAAAAATGGTAGTTGCTACTCCTGCTTAGCGCTCAGCATGCTTGGAGTGGGA
The DNA here is from genome assembly GCF_902652985.1 of Pecten maximus. Taxonomy (NCBI): domain Eukaryota; kingdom Metazoa; phylum Mollusca; class Bivalvia; order Pectinida; family Pectinidae; genus Pecten; species Pecten maximus. The sequence goes on from NC_047027.1 coordinate 18,766,277, forward strand.
CGACTGGTTAGCCCGTTGTCAGTGTAATGTGACCGGGTGGGGTGTGCTGCAGGGTGTCTTCAGTATGCTTCAGTGAGGTAGCATTATAAATCGGCAAAAGTTCCGGCCTATCACAAGGAGACTTAACACGAACATACCACAGCCTTCCAAAACACACATACGCACTCGCCACACGCATGCATGTCGCACGCACGGGAGGCCGTCCTTAAATGACCTTAGCTGTTAATAGGACGTTAAACAAAATAAACCAAACCAAACCAAAACACATACGCACTCGCCACACGCATGCATGTCGCAGGCACGGGAGGCCGTCCTTAAATGACCTTAGCTGTTATAGGACGTTAAACAAAATAAACCAAACCAAGCACCAGTGGAGCTGGAGAAGAAGTTTAACATGTGTTTTTAAGATGGTGGCCACGGCGGCCATCTTGGATTTCGGACCAACTCGAATAAATAACAGGACCATCTCGGCATCATTTCAGGTAAGTTAGAGCTGAATCCCACAGGTGAAAGTTGAGAACCTAGAAATGTGAAAAGGAGGTGGTGCATAGGAGGGCTAAATCGGCCCACGGCGATTTTTTTGCCCGGAAACATATTTTTGTCAAATGCATAATATCCCCGATTATGTGGGAGGAATTAATTTCCATTCCTCAATGTATATATTCTTTTTTTGGTGATTTCGTTATTTCCCCATCAAACTGCATAAGAAGCTAATGTTTTGACCACTAATTATTATAGAACACATTTTTATTTCCTATTTGTGAAACAAATTCACCCCATTTGTTTAAGGTTTAATTTTGTATATGAATCATCACGCTCCGTGACACTAAAATTAAATTTCAGCCTAATTTGATGTCTTCTTTGTGAAAATCATTGTTTTTAACTTTTCATTTAAAGTCTAATACCACAAAGTTATTAATGGAGTACTATCAAAATTTCCGATTAGAAATAATCTATGGATATTCATAAACATTTAATGAAACAAATTTATTGAATAACTGGATATGCCAAGATTTTATTATGTTAAATGCATACACCCCAAATGTTGGACAACATATCAAAGTACCGAAAGTACTGAAAAATAGAGGCAAATGCTACAAAAGGTACATCAAAACGTTCGATTAAACATTATTTTACTGCTTTACTGCTTGTGTCGAACAGGGTGCTCCTTTTTAACCCTAGCTTTTTTAATACAATTTACTTCATGACCTTTCTTTGTATGCAAAAATCTTTTGTTATCCAGTAATTTTTGATGATTTTTTTGGTTGTGTATTAAGATTAATATGCAAACATGTTTTTTAAAAGCAAAATTTGATAGTACTCCAACGATTATTACATTTTATCTACTTAACAAATAAAAGAAAATTTCAAGAAGGTAAATTTTTTACTGATAATTTTGTTAAAAAAGCTGTAATTACACTTTCTATTATACAAATTCATACTAAACACACATGTTTTTATAAAATATAACATCACATGAGACTATCAATGCAATATGAAATTTATCAAGTACTTTTGTACGAGAAATATATTGAATTTAAAAGGGAGGGTACACATTTTTTACAGAAATCATGTTAGGTGGCGCTGCGTATACAGCATTTTCCAATTTTCGTTTTAGTGTCTAAAATGACATGTATTTGGTAAAAGTCTATCATTAAATAATATCATGCATAAAATAAGAATCGGCCGTGGGCCGCCATGCACCACCTCCTTTACGGACGACCTACGACGACGCATGAACATTTTTGCGATAGGTCAACCTGATCCTTCGTTATCAGTATAATGTAACCGGATGGAGTGTCTTGCTGGATGTCTTCGGCAGTACGTTTCAGTGAGGTAGCACTGTAAAGACGGCACCAGTTCTGCGATATCGCAAGGACAAAAACATATACACTACAGGCATGCATCGCGCACACAGTATAGGCCGTCCTTAAATTACCATAGGTGTTGATAGGACGTTAAACAAACCAAAACCAAACCAAATCAGTTATCCTTCAATTCCAATTCCGGATTTCCTGATGCGCTACATATAGTCATTCTAGTTGGATATTTGCCGGGTGTATTTCCATCGATCTGGCCTGTCCAAACTGACCAGAGGAAACATATTTTGAATTTTTGATGCTGACAAGACTCGTAAAATAATGAATAAGAGTTCTTTTAATGTACAAATCGGCCAGAAATTTTGCAAATTATGGGGAATATCCCTTTACTTTCAAGCTTTACGCTTGCGCGTACTATAAAGACAAATATGACTATTTCATTTTCACCTCGCATGGATCGCATTCTTTACCGCAAATATTCAAACTTGCTTTTTACGATCACGCTGACACTTTATTTGAGATTCGTTACACTATCAAGGTTCTTTATCAATTTCGAAGAGTACCATAGACTCTAGCATTTAATAAGGGTATCTAATACTACCGAGACTTGACAAATCTTCGCTATCGTGAAGGTAAGACCCAAATCCATTGGCAACATTCACAAAATGATGAATATTTCGCAAACTAGAGTTTGGGTAGTGATAACCTTGACATTCTAACATAGCACTGTGATGTTTTTGAGCAAGTTTTGTTGGACATAAAAGCCAAAAGTCTTTTGGCCAGGACCCACCACTACAACAGAAAAACATTAACGCATATACTGGTATTTTACATTGAGAACAAGTTTGCACTGTTGTCGATAGCTTTCCTCAGGAGAGGGATATGTCATATCTCTTACAGAACACGCTATTTTACAATGATTCATGTAACTAACTATAATGACAAAGAGGAAAAATCGCTCCTAAAATTCATAAACTGTCAAAATTTAACCTTGCGTTTTAGTAGTTTGAGGGCGGCACCCCTAACAACAGCCGAGATTGATTACATTATAACATAAAATGGGTTTGTGGGATGGAAGAACGAAAATGAAAAAATAATCGTCCGTCGTCGGCAGGATTCGAACCTGCGCGGGGAGACCCCAATAGATTTCTAGTCTATCGCCTTAACCACTCGGCCACGACGACTTGGTGTGTCATGCTTATAGCATGAGTCCCCGTTGCGCCATCTGAACGTTATATTTCCATAATTAACATGTGAGGAAATTAACACACCTAAGTATACATATATGTCATATTGCCTAGATGAAATTAGTGGAACAGAACAACGCATTATCAAACAATAGGTAATTTACTGAAAGAAATAATCAGATTGTTTGGAAATTAGTGATTTTACATTATTATTTAAAATATACAACAGTACATTTTATCTAGTGATGTTCTCCTGGAAATCGTACACCTCAATTTTAAAAAAACGACGGAAGAATATTTTTATATTATCATTTTCTGAAAATGCGTCTGTACTGTAAAATTAGATATACAAAATATTATATCTACGTTTCCCCTTAGATTAAACACTTACAAGTATATGGGAAAAGTTGAACATCAACATAGCTGTACTTTTCAAGTTTTCAGCATATCTATCGCTATTACAAAAACATCTTTTTCTAAAAAAAACAAAAAAAAAACAAAAAAAATAACTGGAACAAACAAGCTGATAGCATTAGCATTCAATCATCAACGCGTTTAAATATTCGAGAAAATTGAAGTTCAAATTTGACAGAAAATATTTATCCTTCGGTAGAATACGTTGATGTAGTATTTTATTTTCTCTATATATGATATATTAATTCATAAAGGATTTGGATTTTTACTTGGTGATAAAAAAGGTTATACTGAATTATATAAATATATGTACATAGTGTCAATTGTATTACGGGCGTCTGCATCTGGTTAGTATTTATAGAACAAATATTAGCCCTACTCCTACTGTTGAAGTAGTAGGAACTGGGGCTAACAATTTTATATATGTATTTTTTTCTGGATTAAGCCTGGCAAGTGATGTGTGATCCCTGAAACAAAACACCCACTATGTGCAATATGTGCATATTACAGATATATCACAATAGATGTACAGTGTATTCTGATATAATACAGTTACTGCCCTTCGTTACAGGCGATCGGGACCGACAACTTCTCTAAACCGATCATGAACGGTACAGGAATATTTGGCCGGTTTAGAGAGGATTTCCGTTTGAAGAAGTGATTCATTTTGACACGTCATGACTCGCCGATAATATTAATCGGATAATTTATATCTTTGAATCAATTTTGATATAAAAATAAACTAAACAAGAATTTAGATTGAATACTGATTGCACACGTATGCCATATATAATTTCGCTTATTATTTCATTGCCAACTAGAACATTTTAGGTTTTTTTTTTTTTTTTTTGGGGGGGGGGGGGGGGGGGGGGGGTATTTTCTTCGAGATGATCGGCTTTTGAATATTGTACTGTATACTAGCTAATCCTGACGTGCTTATAGTTACAGCTATTTCATTGCGAAATAGTTTTTTTTCGGTATTAAGAAACCTTTAGGACTTCTGACTCCTGCTAAAGTATGCCATGGATATAATAGTTTAGGAATATGAATAATTATGTGCGTATTATTAAGAATTGCATATAATTATTGTGAATGGACTTCTGTATGTCACAACCAGTAAGATTTAGGTGTGACGTTTCGGTGATAACTCTGTCACCTACAGTACATTGAGATGTTAAGTGTACGAAATTGTAATCAAGTCGACATTCTCTTTCGTCTACACTACAACCTAATATTTACATTATGTGTTGCATTTGCCTATATGTCGTTAGTAAACCACATTGTATTCATGGGACTGTATACTGCAATTTACAGTGATTCGGTCTGTATAGGAATACAGCTCCAGGTTTTACAGTTACTTTCAACCTAGAGAGCTTTTGAATGCTAGCATTTATATATATAATCCACAATAACAAATAAATTAACTTCACAAGTTATGAGAGCAATATTTTATAATTAAAACAGAATGTAGTAAACACAAAATAACTATATGCGCCGTTCTTGATCTTGAAATTATCAAATTGTCAATGTCGTCAAAGGGACTCGTTTCCGAATTTTCAGAAATGCAAGATACGACAACATTAATTAGCTTTTAGTTTTGTTCACTGATGTCAAAGGTCTACCTTACAAAATCTAGCCCCTGTGAAGTTGAAAATCGTCTGCCAAGATGTGACCAGTTAGACTGGAATCTGCTTCGAACGAAATATCCTTGAAATCGTTTCCACCTACTGTGAAGGACGACTTTCATTTAGAATTTAAGAACTGATATTCTTCTGAAAACAACGTAAATTCAGTTGATAGAAACTTAAGTGTTTCCGAGAAATCGAGTTTGTCCTGTGCAATACCCGTTCAAAGCCGCATCACTTCTAAATGTTAACTGTATAGCATTGCGCCGAAAAACAGCTTGGATTTTAAACTATCAAAAATTATGCAATTGTGAATAATTTGACGATATCTACAAACGTATATGAAATAGAAAATAAAGCCAAATTTGTGCGAAACCACTTAATGTGTTTGCTATTAATAACGACACGAGGGACAACAATATTATTCTTTCTGGAAATTTTGGCTGTTCCGGTATTTGAGCTTGATGACGTCAGTGATAGGGTAAGCGGCAAATTTAAGCGCATCATAACCTATAGTAAATAAAGAAATCTTTATGAATGTAAATAAGAAGCATTGAACTGTTACCAAATGGTAGTTTACAGTCGATATGAATACAATTTGGGTGACAGATAAATATTTCATGTCGCCCTAACACTTGGTTACAGTTCAATACTTACAGTTGAGTGTAGACTAAAGGTTACACCCAAGTGCACTCCGAGTGCGCTCTATTTGGACTTCAAAAATTATTATGTTAGACCTAATATGTTTAAATTTATATATGTTATGACATCAGAGAACTGTACCAGCATTCAAAACCTGGCCATGTATATTTATAAAGCAAATGAAATACTGTTTAACTAAGAGACATATGAAATTACGTGTACCGGTTTATTATCATTCGCTTACTTTATTGTAATACTGTTGTTCATGCTTTAATATTCTGTCGTGAATACTGTGACGAAATGTTTCATTTGTCAGTGTATCAATTGTTGTTGGTTGAAATCGTATGTAAGTAGAATTATATCTATAACTGTTCCTATGAGTATAATCCTAGTATGTATTGATTTGTTAGCCTATCAATAACAAAAGATTCATTGGAGGCAGGTCATATGATAGTTCTTTTTTACGACCAGCTGGGATGGGGAACCCAGTCTGTCTCCGATGCTAAAGTTATCTCTGCAAATTAATTGATAACAGCTTGTTATTCAATTAATTTGCAACAGATATGTTTGTAGAATTTTAAGTATTTTTTTTATTGTACCCGCACATACAATATTATCTAATAACTGGGCTACTGTAATTATGTATAGCTATTCCTTAACCGAATTACATCAAATGACTCATAAAAAAAATTCAAACGCAGGCTATTCATAATACCTTGTCAAATAAGTAATTTACAACGCTGCAACTTGCAAGTGATTACATTGTTGTACTAGTTTAGAACTCACAAAATTGCAATTAAGGAGACAAATAAAAAATGAATTAATTCCTGTCGATATTGTTACCCAAATACATGAAAAAATACACTAAAGTTTGAAATTTGAAGAAATTGACTATAATTATGATTTTCAAATTATGTTATCAATGTACAACTCGAAATAAATACTAAAGCACTGTGATGAGAGAAAAAAAATGCAAAAGCAAATTATGATTCCATGAAAAATATTTTTTGGAAATTACATATACGTGTATATATATACATATGTATATAAATGTAAAAGTAGTTGTCTGTCTGTATGTGTATTTTATGAGTGTAACCAACTTATAAGCAACGACAAATGAAAATACATAAATTTGTAATCTTATAATTTGCTTTTCTGCTTATGAAAAAAGTCTTTGCTATTTACTCAGAGTGAAAAAAAATAATAATAATCAGATGGACAAATATTATTTTGCTCCGATAGTAATGTTTAAAAAAAAAATGACTTGCCTGCCAAGATTCTGAAAGAAAGTTCAGTCTCTCTGTCATTGCCACTTACAAATTTGTAATTTCTGTAAAGCAGAAAATTCCCGATATATTAAATACGGCTAATGTAACTGTTTTAACCAGTTGGATTTTAGTATTGTTTATAAGGGCGGCCTCCCATGTGTGCGAGATGCATGCGTGTTTTGGGAGGCTGCGGTATGTTTGTGTTTGTCTCCTTATGATAGCGCGTATGATGCCCAATTTATAGTTCTACCTCACTGAAGCTTGCTGGTCAGATTATACTGACAAGGGGCAAACCAGTCGTCCAAATAACTCTCAAAAGGCTGAATGTTAAGCAGGAGTAGTAACTACCATTTTTATTGGCGTCCGACTGTCTTTCCAATGGACGGTTGATGGACTAAGACTAAAAGGTATGATTATTGGAGTTTTTATTATCTTAAATGGTATCAGTCTTCACAACACCTCGATTTTGTGAATTTTAAAATATCAAATTATAATTACTCTGCTAAGCGAATGTCAAGACACCTAGGTGTGACAAATCATCACGATGAAAGGCGGTCCGGATATGAAACAGTCTCCCTACCCACGTAAGTAAGTCTAAATAACGTCCTATCTTCCGGAGACTGTTTAACACCTGGGACGGCTCGATATACGGTTGTAACATATGTTATGATAGTATCTGCATGTACATTAAATCAATTTGCCATATTTGCATTACACACACATCTCTCTCTTGAGTCGATTGATATGCTGCAGGGACATTATGTTTGCATAACCTTTAATTTGTGCTTCTTTACTTTTTATTTTGCCATCTGTGATGTAGGATTTTATTGTAATTTGTTGTTTGTATTGTTGAATTACTGTTATAGTCGTAAAAAAATTATCAAACTTTAGTCACTGTTAAATTTACTACTCTATGGACAGTACAAAAGACACACCCGATATTATCACATTTTAAAATAAAGTGAGAGTTAGATAAATTAGAACCAAACAGTTTCGTAATTCTAAGACTTGTCTAAATAGATATGCTTGTATCTGCTCGGCCTTGTGTGAATATGTTCGGAACCAGGAAACTGATTAAAATCGGTACATTGAGTACATCTTGTGATTTCCTATTGTGAAGTATTCTTCAATCATTTGTACATATAGTTAAAAAGATATTGTTTAAACCAAACTAGATACAAATAATCTGGTACTTTTAATTAGTTGGGTGATTCTTTCCAAAAGCTTTGATAGTCTATGACTCTCATTCTTACCAGCTGACCCTGTCTCATGAAATTCCCAAATCTTACGGAAATTTAACATAGATTCATATTATTGGTTGAAGGATTTTTTTACGGAAGAAACATTAATTCTGTAATAATTTTATGTAGAATTTCCTTTAAACACTACTGATAAAACTTGGGCCTGGTGGAGTTTCATGCTGTTTTTTTTCAGTGGCATAACATTTCATATATATTGTATTGTAGGTTAATTTCATCACCTTTTGTAAATTATTAACATATAACGGCCGCGACATACGCTAAACGTAAGATACCAAGTCGTCGTGGCCGAGTGGTTAAGGCGATAGACTAGAAATATATTGGGGTCTCCCCACGCAGGTTCGAATCCTGCCGACGACGGACGATTATTTTTATATTATTTTCTGAAAATGCGTCTGTACTGTAGAAATTAGATATACAAAATATTTTATCTACGATTCTGTTATGTATCCCCTTAGATCAACCACTTACACGTATATGGAAAAAGTTAAACATCAACATAGCTGTACTTTTTAAGTTTTCACCATACCTATCACTATTACAAAAGCATTGTTTCTAAAAAAAAAAACGATGACTGGAACAAACAAGCTGATAGCATTATCATTCAATCATCAACGCGTTTAAATATTTCGAGAAAATTGAAGTTCAAATTTGACATAGAAAATATTTGTCCTTTGGTTGAATACGCTGATGTAGTATGTTATTTTCTCTCTATATGATACATTAATTCATAAACTTTTTAAAAGGATTTTTACTTGGTGATAAAACAGGATATACTAAATTATATTTGTATGTACATAGTGTCGATTGTATCACTGGCGTCTGCATCTGGTTAGTATTTATAGAACAAATATTAGCCCTACTCCGACTGTTGATGTAGTAGGAGCAGGGGCTAACATTTTTTTTGTATGTATTTTTCTGGACTTAGCCTGGCAAGTGCTGTGTGATCCCTGAAACAAAACACCAAATATGTGCATATTACAGATACATTTTGTATATCACAATACATGTACAGTGCCTTCTGATCTAATACAGTTACTGCCATTCGTTTCACTCTAGCGATAGCTTGTTACAGACGATCGGGACCGAGAACTTCTCTAAACCGCTCATGAACGGTACAGGAATATGTGGCCGGTTTAGACAGGGTTCCGTTTGAAGAAGTGGTTCATTCTGACACGTTATGACTCGCCGATAATATTAATCGGATGGTTTGTATCTTTGAAGCCATTTTGATATTATGGAAGTTATGCAGAATCTAACAGAAATAAACTAAACAAAAACTTAGTTCTATTATTGATTGCAAACGTATGCAAGAATTTCAGTGGGACTGACCTGCTTATGGGACACAATAAGGAACAATTATTTCATTGCTAACTAGAACGTTTTTCCTTTTTTGGGGAGGCCGGGGTGAGTGTTTAGAGGCAATCGGTTTTGGAAAGTTGTACTTTACCAACTAATCATTAAGGACTTCTGATTCCTACCACAGTACGTAATGGATATAATAGTTTAAGAATATGAATACGTACATTTCATTTTTTTGTATGTGAGTATGAATAAGAATTGCATATAATTAATGAGAATGGACTACGGTATGTCACAACTAGTATGATTTAAGTTTCGGTGATAACTCTGTCACCATCATGTACAATGAGATGGTAAGTGTACGAGATTGTAATTAAGTTGTCATTCTTTTTCGTCTGCATTATAATCTTATGTACACCGAAGTGGTAAATGGTGTGGAGTTCATTTCAGCTACACTTTGTTTATAAATCAACACCTCAAAGAAAGTCTGTTTATACCAAATAGAACATTTTGCATAATATGCATCTACTGGATATCAAATGACATTTTGGAGCTAGCCTCGTACAGTTTCACCATTACATGCCCCTTCATACCCATCTATACTATCGCCCCTATGATCTAGATATTATAATACGGTGAATTCGGACGCTTTAGTTAACGTTGCCCCGTTATGTCACATACCCGTCTTGTCGTTCCACCAACGTCGTGTTGTCAATTCCATGGATTAGCACTACATAGCTGTTAATATGACGTTAAACAAATAAAACAAAACCACTATATAGCTGTTTGAAAGAAATCGATATATTCAATAGACTTTGATGTCATATTACCTTACTCTCTTTGACGGTATACATACATTAGAAAGTTCACATAATCTACTCGTTATATATCTTATTATTTTAAAGGGATATAACGCTAAACAAATTTATTTTGCATTTTTTTCATATTATTTTAAAAGTATATGTTTAAAAAATATAACCTGATGGACGATGACTATTTGATTTTGATGAAATCTGTACATAAAAACAAATTATTAATTTTAAAAAGGTAATCACAATTCGTTGATCAACAGTCTGGATATGTAAATTGTGTGTCATACACGATATAACGCATGCGCACAACAAACTACAACACTTGAAAACAAAAATGGCGTCCCGCGTGAGTCGACCGCGATTGAAAACGGTAACAGCTTCAGCTACGAAGAGAAGAATGGCCAGATGGTCAAATACAATCCTAGAAGCACATGGAAGCAGTACAGTAGATGGGAACATCTCGAACAATGAATACGTACGCTGCTCGTAATTTGCTGCTATGTGTACACGCAATAACAAACTTAGTACAATGTGTATACAGTCTGTACCAGTACTTCGCTACTGTATTTCACTACTATATGCAAAGGTTAACACTTATATACACATACATATTTACGCCGGAATATATGCAGAACGTGTTAAAACATTTAAAACAATGTATAACATCGTATCCAACAAGCCAATATGGAATTTGTGTTTACAGATAAAAATGTCTCGATTTCAAGACAGTCACGTGATGATTAAAAAATAATTTCCGCGCTAAATTTAGAGGGAGTTTCCCAACTAAATCGAGTGGTCAATCTTGACATAGGGATCGACTGTGAATATTGGGATAGCGCAGAAACACAACTGGAAAGGTACAAAACACGTAAATTCAATGAAAATAATAACGTTTTTACCGTGATGTCCCTTTTACCCACTTTTTATCATAGTGATCTAAATATACAATCGAATGATTTTTAAAATGTCCTTTTTTTTTTTTTTTATCTATTTTTAAACTCAAATAAATATTGTTCTCTTTGGTCCTAAATGACCATGGCTGTCGATGGACCGTAAAACCTAAACAAACAGACAAACAAGTTGTGTTATTATATCGGGCCTTTCCATGTAGAAGGAATATGAAAATATAAAGTTCCGAATGGAAACCATTGGGTACATCTAATAAAAAATACCGATAAACGGACACTGCAGGGGTAAGGAAATACGGACAGTGTTCACTTTATATTCATTTGTATATTGTTTTTTTTTTATTCTAAAACAAACAAGAGCAATTAGACCTATAGATATGAAGTTCAGAGTAGCCTAATTCATCACAAAACGCATAATGAACCTCTGACAAAGGGAAGAGTTCAGCACGACAGATATCCTATAAGTAAAAATGCGACACGAATAAAGGGTAGGGTACGGTAAATACGATCACTCCGTCTACTTCGAATTCGTTACTTACAGCACACGCTACGATCTCATTACTTACGATTCACAATCGCAGTTCATCTAAACGCTTCGTTACGTTTTGAAGCGGATTTCCTTTTTTGTTCCGGAAGTTTGTTGGCGATACCAACTAGTTTTCCGGGCCTTTCCTATTCCTGTAGGCGGAAGTTTCATGCCGCGAAATTTGAACGTGAACAAGAGACGACACAAATTACACATTGAGGTATGTTTCTAGGAACTATAATGAAAAGGAATTGTAAATATGTTTTTGTGGTGTTAGCAAACATTAAATTGTGCAATGTATGTCATTAATTATGATATTCTTCGAAAAATATATAAATAAAAAGTGCCCGTATTTTCATGACCATAAAATGTGAGGGTCATGTAAATACGGACACATGATAAATAAAATAGAATAGGAACAAGTAAAGCATGTCGTTGGCGATTTGTACAGACGATTTATTTTGAAAAATTTAAACTAATTTTTGCTTGAATTTATATTATTTAAAATTGTATTTCTTAAACACGAAAATAATTCACAAAACCATCAACAAATCTTACAAAATATATCATTTTTAGTGGTTCATAATTTTTTTCTGTGAACACAATATTAAACAAAGAAGAGAAAATATTGATGCCATCGTCCGTATCATTGAATTTAAGACTCAATAAAATGTAAGCTTCAACAATGTTAATGAAATAAACCAAGAAATATACTTTTTTTCAGAATGCCACCCAAACAGAAACATCCTAAAAAGGGAATGAAATATGCAACGCATAATTATGAAGACTTGCAAAAAGCTGTCCAATCTGTGAAAGGGGGAACTCTTTCTGTAAAGCAAGCAGCGAAGAAATTCAACATTTCAAAATCAACAATAGGCGATCGAATCTCCGGCAAAACAGCTATTGGTGCGAGAAGCGGAAGAAACCATGTCCTCCCTACCGAAGTAGAGGTGCAGATTGTTGATCTTGCTAAAAAGGACTCGGCCTCTGTCTAGGATCGGTATTTTGTGCAGAAAGACAAAAATCACTGGATTCAAAAACACAACTTCGTCATTCCACGTCTGGCATTCATTGAAAAAAAAGGCACGAGTTGCTGGTGTTACGAAAACCCGAAAAACTTGGCAATATCCGCACAAGGATGATGAACCAAGTGGTTGTGGAAAAGTACTTTAAAAAGATCTCGAATAGATAGTGAAAGAGCTTAATCTACAATAATCCCCCAAACATATATGGAACGCCGACGAAACCGGAAAAGGATCCCGAAGCGTCATTGGCAGGACCAGTAACAACAGGTCCAACATTACCATAATGGCCTCTGTTAATGCCAACGGTTACCAATGGTAATGTTTGGATACAACACTAATGCGGCGCCCGAGGGAACAATCTGGAGCTTCCAGGAAAAGGCCTGGATGAACAATTATATATATGAGCAGTGGTTCCGTGAGGTCTTTCTTAAGAGCTGTGGTGATAAGCGACCGCAACTTCTCTTGGACAGGCATGGATCACACGAGACGTTAGGCTTGCTGAAGTTGGCGGAGGAAGAAAACATTCATATTCTCGCACTTCCTCCTCACACAACACATTACCTGCAGCCACTGTACAGGTCCGTTTTCGGGCCTTTCAACTAGGCGTACAATCGTGCCTGCTCTGACTTCATGTCCGAGGCGCCGTGTATCATGGTAAATAAATGGACTTTTTCCCGGTCTGTTTCGGGCAGCCTTATCGTCAGATAATATTAGCGGCTTCAGGGCCTGTTGGATATACCCCCTGGACATGTGCGCCATTCCATCAGCTGCCTACGCACCGTCATCTGTATTTGATAGACCAGTGCCAAAGGAACTAACAAACAGTGAAGAAGGAACAGTTAATGACGCAAGCGATGATGCACTGCCTTGTGCTTCTGTGGTTAATTCCGTCCATCGGCTGACACACGTAGTCTGTCACTGGTGTTGCTACCGGACAACGAGCCCCTTGATGCCTCATTTGACACAGAAAACATTCCGTTCATAAGCGATGATGAAACTGTTGCCACTGTTTCGAGTATTTTACAACTCAGCAATGAAACCAACTCGGCGTCTGACGAGTACCCCATAGCACGCGCCAGTGAGCGCGGCGATGCTGTTTTGAGTATTTTACAACTCAATCATGAAAGTGCTCTGCAGGTAGGGCGTAAGAATTGTACCTGCTGCCCCAATTGCATGCTGCCCTGCAGATAGGGCGTAAGAATTGTACCTGCTGCCCCCATTGCATGATCGTAAGAGGCGACTAAATTTGGGATCTTATCATTTCTCTTCTTTCCTTACAGCTTTCTTCTTCCTAATGTTTCCCTTGACAATGCCTCACTTCTGGCTTTTAGTTGAGTGTTCGCCGCTGTGAGGAAGGCCTGGGTTCTGTCCCCTAGCCGAGACATACCAGAGTCTTTAAAAATGGTAGTTGCTACTCCTGCTTAGCGCTCAGCATATTTGGAGTGGAACGACTGGTTCGCCCGTTGTCAGTATAATGTGACCGGGTGGGGTGTGCTGCTGGGTGTCTTCGGCAGTATGCTTCAGTGTGGTAGCACTTTAAATCGGCAAAAGTTCCGTCCTATCACAAGGAGACTTAACATGAACACACCGCAGCCTCCCAAAACACACATACGCACTTACCACACGCATGCATATCGAACGCACGGGAGGCCGTCCTTAAATGACCTTAGCTGTTAATAGGACGTTAAAGTAAATAAACCAAACCAAACAATCATGAAATCATCTCGGCGCCAGTGAGAGCGGCGATGCCGATAAAATGTCTTTTGATGATCCTGCAGACCTTTTAAATCAGATCCGTGAAGGAACATTAGACATAGTTGCCACAGCTGATGAGAACGAAACAGCTACCCTGTCAAGCAGTCTACGGAATTGTGAAATCAACAACATATTTTCAGTTAAAATAGATGCTACCTAGGAAAAGCAAATTATATATAAGAAAAAAACAAAAATCGCGCGGTCACGACACATAGATTGCTAACACATGCTAGTGTCATTCCAATGAAGGAAGAAGTTGAAAACAAGAAACTTGAAAAACTACAAAAAAAAAAAAAAAAAAAAAAAATAAAATGCAAAAACAGCAAAACAAATGATTTATTAGAAAATCAAAGATACAAAAAAAATCGAACACTAAATGTGTAGTGTATATATACACGGATGTAAGCTAGAACTGAACGGAATTGATTTCAAAAATGATTGTTTTTACAAAATGTTTTTCAGTAGTTCTGCAAAGATACAGGAATGCTCATGGCGGTTACGTGCTCGCCTTTGCTCGATAATTTGGAAAAGTGTCGTACCGATATTATTGTTGTAGTGTGTAGCATGATGAAGAGAAAATGGACTGTATTATAGACGCTTATGAACCTCCTAGTCTGGGCGAAGATCTTTCTAAGAGGTAGCGTTACTTTTAGTCTAGATATCATTTCTTCGAAATTCGACACGAGTGGTTCTAACTGATGTGTGGATGACGATGTAATCACTGACCATACTCTAGTTTGAGAAAAAAATTCTAAAAACTATATTTTCAAAATTTTGGAAAACATATCGTGAATGTTGCCACTGATATTAGGTCTTACTTTGGATTTTCAAATCACGCCATTATTTATAATATCAAAAATAATCAGAGGACAAATATTATTTTGCTCCGATAGTAATGTTTTAAAAAAGATGACTTGCCTGCCAAGATTCTGAAAGAAAGTTTAGTGTTTAGTGTCTCTGTCATTGCCACTTACAAATTTGTTATTTCTGTATAGCAGAAAATTTTAAATTCACAGATATCTTAAAGAAGGCTCATGAAACTTTTTAAGCAGTTGGATTTTAGTATTGTTTGATTTTAATAGCTAAGGTCATTTAATGGTAGTTGCTACTTCTGCTTGGCGCTCAGCATATTTGGAGTGGGACGACTGGTTCGCCCGTTGTCAGTATGATGTGACTGGGTTGGGTGTCCTGCTTGGTGTCTTCGGCAGTATGCTTCAGTGAGGCAGCTAGGACTGGGACGATACACCGATGCATCGGTGAATCGCGGTACACTTCAACATGATACAAGTATCGATCCAAAGAAGCAAATTACGATACGGTATCGATCCGCTATCTTTTTGTGAAAAACAAAAAGCATTGCTTCATATTATCATTTGAAATCCATTAAACAAAGCTTTTAAAGTAAAATAATTGTAAACAAACACCGAAAGATCGAAAATTCTGAAAGTGAAAGTACTTGCGAGTCTCGTTTCCGGGAATGGGGCACTATGTTAGGAAGCGTTTGATTGGTCGTTTCACGATGACTGTTTCATGGTTAGCCAATCAAATAGTAGATTACAAAACCATGGCTAGACTAAATGTGTTTATAAATGGACGACTGGGATGAGTTAGTTACGCCGCAAGGCACAAAATCGTCCGTGTGGAAGACGATCGGTCAGCCTGTTTATAAAAACAAAGATGGCAGTGGCATCAGGAAGACTGACAAAACAAAAACCATATGCAAGGTATGCAAGGCAGTTCTGAATCTGTGACAATATAGAGCTCCATGTATTACATCATGTATGTCACGTTCGCATAACTCGATTGGTAAATATGGTAAGTATTTTGTGGTGTTTCTATGTGGTATGTATGTAGGGTTTGTATTTAGTGGTGCGCTACCTATAAGTCGGACCTCTCTGTCAGGTAAGTATTTTCGATAAGGCGCGAGAGATACCAGATGACGGACGATCGGTAAGGCACGCTCTGGACGGAGGATCGTTCGAGGTATTGGAGACATTGTTATATTTGTCTCATATGAATGAAAGCACAGAAAGCTGACTGTGGTAAGTGTTTGCCCTTTTTGGTTTATATTGCCCATGTATTTATCCAATTTCATTATAGTATTTACCTGTAGGAGACCGGTCAAGCATTTATAGTTGGTGCGGTCCACTCGTGCGTGACTGAGTTGTTTACGTGTATATTTGAATTTCTATAACTAGTTATTGTTTATCTATATGTTATAATGGTAACTATAGTATCAATAATCTGTATAAGCAAGCTATTTGGTATATCAGTCATGTATTAGTTGTATACGGGCCAGTTATTGTCATGTATTTAGTGTAAAGTAAGCGTATGCGTTTTCTATAGGTATGGAGGCCCATAGGTGATAGACTGTAATTATTTATTGTACGCTGTGGACCCGCATGTTTACCTAACTGGTAATTCGCATACGTATGCTATATTATTCAGTAATTATAGTAATATTTAAGTAATGTTATTTAATTATCATGAATTTATATATCAATTCTATATCTAGAAACCCCAGTTTGTTAGGAGTGTAAATGTATGGAAGCGCGTAAGTGAAATAAATATCTAGCTCTTGTATACGCGAAGAGACTTGTAAACTACCTTGAATATTACGGATTTCTACAAACTATGTCCTATTTTCTGTATTTACCAGCTTTCTACCGTGGATTATCAAGGGAACTGGGTGAGATGGACCAGCCAACACAGTAACAGTTTTGACCATGACAGGGTCATCTACATGTGATAGTCAGTGGCGGTATAACCCAGCCTTGTTTCCCGGTGATGCAGTTGACTCATATAAGTCAGTGGTCAACAGTTCGACCTACATGTATACCTGTGTGGTTTCCATGTGGCAGTGATGATGATTCCGATATCGGCTGATTGTTGTGTTAACACTGAAGTGTTATGAGATACTGAAGTATCCACATCTACGCTCATAGCTGGCAACTCATGTGACGTGATAAGGACAGAGGACCAGAGGAGTTGATTTGAAGGGAAGAGGACATAACTTTTCAAAAGACTGTATATATCTTTATGTGTAGTGTGAGTGTCAGGGTGTATGTTTAAGTCTTATTACTTATGTATA